>NC_045659.1:7275338-7392838 GCF_009829145.1 Chiroxiphia lanceolata | reverse complement strand
GCAGTAGCAAGATGCCATACTGGGCACCCCATAAATGTCCTGGTAGCTGGTATGAAATGTGTAACAGGGTTTAATTAAAGGCTAGGTGAGGTCTGAAAACCCATTGGCTGGTTCACCAGTCTTTACCTTCTTTGGGAGGATAACGCCTTGCTGTGTGGCAGTGCTTTTCTATGAAAGGGACATGTTTAATTAAGACCATTTGTCTGTAATACTTTTTATATTGAAGGGTCCTCTTTCTTGCTAAAAATAGATCATCCTAAGTGTTTTAAAAAACATGGTTAGTTTTGATTAAAGCAACCTACTTCCAGCAGGTTTTCACTTAAAGCAGCTTGACTCCTGTAGCGTGCTTCTTGTACTTTTTCAACCAAGTAGATCGTGTTTTGCATCCTTTAGTTCAGCTTTTGTAGCATTTTAATTAAGCCAGATCACCTAAGGCACCTCAACTTTTGCTCTGTATCTTTTTGGGCAGGGGCAGCTCAAAACCATGCCCGTGGTTTTGAGAGGGAGTTGGAGCTGTGTATGCATTTTAGGGGCCTCCTGTCCCACGTCACCCCCACACCCTCCCGCTGCCTGAACACTGCCCTCAGGCGGCTGCTGGAAGTGGGGCTACCCTACTCCTCCCTCTTCTGTGGTGTCACCTGAGTCACCCTCACGGAGGGACTCTCACACCCACCACGATGCAAAGGGGCTCAGACTCAGCAGGGATGTCCCTGCTGAGAGGGTTCCTTCCTGCTGCCCCCAAGCAGGGAACACTCTGGTGTCCCAGCAGCAGTTCCTGCTCCCCTGCAAGCCCTGGGTCTCTGTAGTAGCAGGGAAAGGGAAAGGGAAAGGGAAAGGGAAAGAGGGAACAGAAATTCAGGGTCCTGGAGGTGCTACCCTGGCTTGGTAGCTGTTCTTTCACAACTTTCTAGAAGTGGGTCAAAGGCTTGACAGCTTCCTCTGTATCATGCATACAGCCTGGATTTCTTTGAAAAATACTTCCTCCAAATGGAACACAACAGTACCTTTAGGACATCTATCTCCCAAATGGATAACTCAGAACATTAAGAATAAAAAATTACACCCTCCCCCAGTAGTCAAGATAAGCTTGTACTTATTTCCTAAAGGCATCCCTGTGTGGTGTCTCCCCATTTTCTATCTGGTAAGAGTTTGGAGGGGGTGCTTTGTCAAGGGAAGCCCTGGAGGCCCATTGCACACGGGTGGGGCTGCAGTGTGGGGGGGTGGGGCTTTGGTTCTTTGGTTGCCAGGGGCCACTCCTGGGCAGAGAGGATCATTCAGGAGCTCACAAAGGAGGTGTTCCCATGGGGAACTATGGAGGGTCCCAGCAGCAAATGCCCCAGCGAGACCTGTGCTGTGGAGGAGTGTGCAGGGGGAGGAGGCTGGGTCAACCCAGGGCCAGGGTAGAAAGGCTGCCCCAGGGAGGGGGTTCTGACCCTGCAGGGCCAGTCCCAGCTGCCTGGGCTCCTGTCTTTGCAGGACCACATCCCTGAGGCTCCCGTCCCCACTGCCCCAAAGCAGTGTCAGCAACCTGTGCGCCAGCCCCAGGCAAGACCCTGTGTGTGTGTGCCCTGCAGGTCTTGGCTTTGGCAGGAGTCCTTCTGGGAGTTGTGCAAGGGGTGGTGAGTGCAGGGGGAGTGAATGGGTTCCTGGTGGTTTGAAGGGGAGGGGAGCTTTGGCCACATGGTTTTTCTCCCTAGAGTGCCAAACAGCATCTCTGAATTCTTCCTACGTCACTTGACCTTGCTTCCACTGGGCACACACCTTCCTTTTTTGCCTTATCTCCAAGACAAGATCCCTGCTCAGCCAAACCGCCTTCTGTCTCACCTGCTTGACTTCCCACTTTTGGGAATTGCTGCTCCTGTGCCCTTAGGAGGTGATGTTTGAGAAGGGACCAGCAGTGATGGCCCCCGGCACCTGCAAAAGTATTTTCCCAGGGGACCTTCCTTCCTAATTCCCTGAGCAGCCTAAAGTCTGCTCTCCTCATGGCCAGAGCTGAGGTTTTGCTGGCACTTTTTCTCCTGTTAACAGAGATTTTTAACTTGATCACTTTGAGGTCACTGTGGCCAAGATGACCCCAGTCTCCACATTGCTCACAAGATCCTCTCTGTGGACAAGCAGCAGATCAAGGAAGGCATCTTTCCAAGTCAGCTCCTCTAGGACCTGTTCCATAACGTTGTCATCCAGGTTTTTTAAAGAATCTTCTGGCCTGGGTTGTATCATTTGTGTGATGCTCCCAATTAATTTCTGGCAAGTTGAAGACAAGGGCAGTTGACTTGGAAGTGTCCTTTAGCTCCTCAAAGAATAATCCATTGGTGTCATTGTCCTGGTTGAGAGGTCTAGAGGAGACTCCCATGGTGATATTGGCATTATTTGTTTGCCCCAAGGCCCCCCCACTACCCCCCAAAAAATGGGACTGGGAAGAACTTGGAAGCTTTACTGGGGCCACTGGGAGCAGCTGGGCAGGGGCAGAGAGACGACGGGGAAGGGCGGGGGCACATGATGCCCCCCAAAATCATCAGGGGGACAGGGGGTGTCCAGTCTGGGCCTGAGGCCATGGGGAGGGACTGTGACCACCGCTGGCTCAGGATCTCTGGGCAGAGAGAAAAGGGGGTGACACCAGGGTTGGGGAGTCCCCTGGGGGGGCACACACACTCCAGGGAGAGGAGGACATGACCCCTGGGGACCCTCCTCACCTTCTGGTGCACGTAGAAGCTGAGCCCCAGTGCCAGGAAGACGAAGCCCAACACAAAGCCCCCGACCCCCGCCAGCATCTTGCTGTGGGTGGTGTCCAGCAGCATCTCTGGGGGCCCGGGGGGGTCAGGAGCCCCCAAAACATCTCACAGAACCTCCCCCCCAATCTCCTAAATTTCATCCTAGTCGCCCCCAGCCCATCCAGGACTCCTGAAACCTCTTTCAAGTCCCTAACCAGCTCCCCTAGGAATCTCCAAATCCCCTCCTAACCCCTCCAGCACCATCCAAACACACTCTCTGTTGTTCCTGGTCCCCTGAGGAGTCCCCAAACCCTTCCCCAGTCCCTTCTCGGACTGCCCAGGAGCCCCAAAACCCCTTTCTCATCCTCCCCATTTGCTCAAATCACACCCCTAGTCCCCCTCCTGGCTCCCCTCAACTCCCTCCCAGGTACTTCCAAGACTCACAAACTCTCAGTTGCCTCCAGGACCCCCCAAAGTCTATACCAGTTGCCCCAAACCTCCCCCAACCCCCAGGACCCCCATCTGCGGTTCAGCTTTGGGGTCCTGCAAGATCAAACATCCCCAACCGCCTCCCAGGAAAAAAACAAACAGACACCCCCAAGATATTTGGGGCGAGCTCCCCTTCCCCGGTCACCTACGTGATGCGGGGTGGGGGGTGGGTGATGCTCCTCCCCTTCCTCCTCTTCCTCTTCCTCCGACTCCTCCTTTTGTTCGTTCTGCACGGGGGAGGCGCTCTCGGGTGAGCGGCGGGGGGACACGATGGGAAAGAAGGGAGAGGGGGAAAAGAGCGGGTGAGACCCCCAAACTGAGCAAGAAAGGGGGTGAGTCACCCCAAAGGGAACTGGGGGGAGCCAGGGTTCAGGGAAACGATGGGAAAGGGGTGGGAGAGGGGAGATAAGGGGAGGTGGGACAGCGGGAAAGGGGTTCCATTGGGGGCCCTTCGTGTCCCCATCCCTTGGGCCCTGGAGAGGGGGAGCCTGAAGAGAGGGGACCCCCGAGACCCCTGTCCCGAGCGAGCAGTCGGGACCATGCTGCTCGTTCTGAATTCCGGTCAGGCTGAACAAAGACCTGCTCCCGTGTCAGGAG
Organism: Chiroxiphia lanceolata; assembly: GCF_009829145.1. Classification (NCBI taxonomy): domain Eukaryota; kingdom Metazoa; phylum Chordata; class Aves; order Passeriformes; family Pipridae; genus Chiroxiphia; species Chiroxiphia lanceolata. The sequence continues at coordinate 7,389,041 of NC_045659.1, read as the reverse complement.
CTCTTGTGTTTTCTTGTCCCCAACACTTCCAGGAGCTCCCCCCACATTCCCAAAATCCTGCCAGGTGCTGACTCACAAGGCCCAGCACAGCCCCCCAATCCCCCCAGTGCCCCCCAAAGCTCGTTGCGGGGGTGGGATAGAACAGGAGAGGCGGGTTGGGCCCGGGTACAGACTGGGAAGGGAACAAAGAATGGCCCCAGGGCTTGGATCCCGCATTGGTGCTGCCACGGGTCTAGGCCGGAGTTGGGAAACAGGGACGGGAAAGAGAGAAGAGAAAGAGGGAAGAAAGAGGCAGAGGAAAGAGAGAGAACAACGACAACGAGGGGACCCAATCCACTCCCTTTTCTCTTTAAACAGACTTCTGGGGTGTTTTGTTCCCTTGGGCACATCCGGCCCTTCCCCAGGGAGTGAGTCGGGTGGGTTGAACCCGAGTCTCAAGGCGGAGCAGGGAGTTCATAAAACCAGAGAATGGGCTGAGTTGGGAGGGTCAGGATCATCGAGTGCAACTCCTGGCCCTGCACAGGACACCCCAAGAATCCCACCCTGTGCCTGAGAGCATTGTCCAAATGCTTCTTGAGCTCAGACAGGCCTGGTGCTGTGACCACTTCCCTAGGAAGCCTATTCCAGTCCTCAGTCACCCTCTGGGGGAAAAAACCTTTTCCTAACATCCCACCTAAACCTCCCTGACTTAGTTCCAGCTGTAGAGTCCTGTCACTAGTCACAAGAGTGAAGAGATCAGTACCTGCCGCTCCACTGCCCCTCAGGAGGATGTTGAAGACCCCACTGAGATCTGACCTCAGTCTCCTTTTCTCCAGGCTGAACAAACCAAGTGCCCTCAGCCGCTCCCCATAAGGCCTTCCCCCCAGATCCTTCCCCATCCTCATGGCCTCCTTTGGACGCTCTGTTATGGCTTCATGTCTTTTTTATATTGTGGTGCCCCAAAGTGCCCCAGAACTTGAGGTGAGGTTGCCCCAGTGCAGAGCAGGACAATTCCCTCCCTGGCCCGGTTGGTAATGCTGGACCTGATGCCCCTCAGGACAGGGTTGGCCCTCCTGGCTGCCAGGGCACTGCTGACTCATGGTCAACTGGCCACGCACCAGGACCCCTAGGGCCCTTTCCTGCAGCTGTTCTCCAACCTATTGCTCTCTTGTTCCCAGTCTATACACACAGTCAGGGTTGCCTGGAGGAGGAGGAGGAGCAGGTGGAGGAAGAATGCAACAGGAGGAGGAGTAGTGAGAGGAAGAGCAGGGATAGCAGAGGAAAAGGAACAGGAAGAGCAGGAAGGTCGCTGTTCTGCTGTTGACTGTATCCGCAGCTCCCCCACCCCCGGGAGCATCGCCCCTCCCTCCTGCATCCCGAAGGTGACTGGGGAGGGGGAGTTCACCCCAAACGTCTTGGGGGATTTCTGGGGGTTTTTCGGGGGAGACGTCTTTGAAGACTCCAAAATGAGCCCTGGGGGGGGATATTGAGGTTCCCGTTAGGTGTTTTTTGAGGGTCCCCAAAACACTGCCAGGAGAGTCCCGGCAGTTGGGTGGGAGGATGAGTGTGTCCCCCCACAGTGGGGGTTGATGTTCCTGGGTCAGGTCCTTCATTGCCAGCCTGGAGCACAGAGAGGCGGGACCCCGGGACCCTGAAACGGGGGCCCTGGAGAGGGGACCCTCAGGACCCCCAGCAGTCTGGAGAGGGGCCACTGCAGAAAGGGGAGACCCCTGGGACACCAAAGTAGGGATCCCAGAGAGGGGAGATCCCTAGGATTCCCAGGATCCCCAGCAGCATGAAGAAGGAAGGACCCCAGAGAGGGGGAACCCCTGGGACTCCTTGCACCCCGTAGCAGAGAATGAGGGGAGAAGGTACCCCTGGGAGCCCCAAAACCCCCAGCATCCATAAATGGGGGGACCTCAGAGAAGGACTGCCCCCAGAATCCCAAAGGCAGCAGACTAGAGAGGAGGGACCCCTGTGTTTCACAGCACCCCTTACAGCTTGGAGACGGGGAAATCCCAGAACCCCAAAGTGGAGAGACCAGAGAGAGGGAACTCCTTGGGAGGGTTTTATTTCGCTGAATCTTGAAATTTTGGATTTTTTTGGGGGTGAATCTTGGTGTTTTGGAGGTTTTTTGGGCTAAATCTTGGTATTTGGGGATTTTTTTTTTGATGACTCTTCATATCTTGAGATTTTTTGATGAGTATTGATGATTTGGAGGGGATTTTAGCTGAATCATAACCTTTCGGGATTTTTGGGGCTGTGTCGGTGTTTTGGGGATATTTGTTGGGCTGAATCTTGGTGTTTTGTAGGTTTTTGTGGACACAAGATACCTGGTGACTTCTAGAGATGGACTTGGGCAGGAGGAACCTCCAACTCACACCTTGTTTTTTCCCTCAAAATAGGATTTCTCCTTCCCAAAGCTTGACCAAATAGAGGAGGAGGCTGCGAGGAAGAGGAAGATCCCACAGGACCCCCAGGCAGGTGAAGAGGAAGTCAGTACCCCTTTGCCCCTCTTTTGTCCTGTATCTCCCAGCTGAGCATGGTCCCCGGCTGCAGGACAACCCCGTTGCTGCTGCCGTCCTGCCGGGGATGGATCTGGGGGGATCTCATTGCCCTTCTCTCTGGCACAGAGTCAAATCCCCTCCCTGTCCTTCTTCCTTCCTATCCTTCCTTCCGTGCTCTCCTTTTTCCTTTTCTTTCCTTCTTCCTTTTCCTTCCTTCTCCTTTTTCCTCCCCCTCCTTCTTCCTTCTGCTTTTTCCTTGCTCTCCTTTTTCCTTCTCCTTCTTCTCCTTCCTTCTCCTTCCTTTCTCTCCTTACTCCATTTTTTCCTGTTCCTTCCTCTCCTTCTTCCTTTTGATTGTTTCTTCTTCTCCTTGCACCTTCTTCTCCTTCCTTCTCCTTTTTCATTCCTCCTCTTCTTCCTTCTTTTTCCTTTCTCACCTTCTTCCTCTTCTTTTTCCTCTCCTTGCTCCTTCCTCTCCTTGCTTCCTCCTCAACTTGTTCCTTCCTCTCCCTCATTCCTTCTTCTTGTTCCCTTTTCTCCCTCTTCCTTCTCCTTGTTTGTTCCTCTCCTCTGTTCCTCCCTCTCCTTGTCCTTCCTCCCCCAGACAACAACTTGAGGACAGAGACCATGGAGGACAAATCCCCCTGGCAGAACCTCATGGAAGAGGCTGTTTTCAACAGCTCCACTGTGCAGGAAGGCAACGGGGAGGAAAAGCCACAAAGATTCCCCATGGGAAAGGGCTCCAAACCCACTCCATGTTGCTTCGAGGAGGAAAGACCCCCCGGTGTGCTGGGAAGGTGGTTAGAGCTTCAGCCAGAGCTCTGACCTCGTGGTCCATGAGCAGCTTCACAGCAGAAAGAAGCCCTTCATGTGCTTGGAATGTGGGAAGAGCTTCAGCTGGAGGTCCCACCTGATCTGCCACCAGAAGATCCACACCGGGGAACGGCCCTACACATGTGGGGAATATGAGAAGAGCTCCAGCCAGAGCTCTGACCTGGTGGTCCACCATCATCTTCACACTGGGGAATGACCCTACAAGTACTTGGAATGTGGAAAGAGTTTCAGCAAGAACTCCAGCCTCACGTAACACCAGCACTTCCACAGTGGGGAATGACCCTACAAGTGCACACAGGGGAATGGCCCTACAAGTGCCTGGAATGTGGGAAGAGCTTCAACCGCAGCTTCAACCTTGTCATCCACTGGCATGTCCACACCGGGAAACGGCCCTACAAATGTCCTGAGTGTGAGAAGAAGTTTCAGACCAGCTCTGATCTCCTTCTGCATCAACGAATGCACACAGAGGAGAGACCCTTCCGCTGCACCGACTGTGGGAAGGGCTTTGTCCGCAGCTCTGACCTCATTAAGCACTGGCACATCCACACCGGGGAGAGGCCCTGCAGGTTCTTGAAGAGTTTCAACCAGAGCTCTGCCTTGACCTCACACCAAAGGACCCACTAGTAAGGAAGCCATCCGAGTGTCCCAACTGCGGGAAGAGCTTCGTCCGCTGCTCCAACTCCATCACCCATCGGAGGACCTATGTTGGATGATCCACAGGGACTCCCATTGGGCAGAGACCTGGTGGGTAAAGGTCTGTTGACCAACGTTTCTGGTGACCCATGTTCCTTGTAACCCACTGTGGTAGTGCTTTACCACCCCCCCCCAGGCCTCTCTCCTATGATCTGAGAAATGCTCGTTAGGCCTCAGCCTTGATGAACAGCCCCTGGGCTGAGCTGCTTTTGAGCTGTTCAGAAACACTGTCTGCTCATAGGAACTGGTGCTGCCTAATGAGCTCCTGCTTTTCTTGACCAACAGCCTTGGAAACTTCTTTTTCTTGCCCAAAGAACAACCCAAGTGGAATCGTATTTTTGTTCTCCAACTTTCAGAGAAAGTCCCTAACCTGAACTGGGGCCAGGATAGACAATTCCTGTGCCTTAAAGCCCCCTCTGCGTGGGCCCCATAACCAACGGTACTGATTGAGACCCTTTGAACTCTCTGAGGTCGCAGCAGCTGTGACAACAACCTCCCTTTGCTTGGACCTCTCAGAGCCCCCAACTCTCCCATTTGTTGCACTTGGAGGATCCTGACTGACAGCAGATCCGAGGCTGATCCCTCTCACTCCTTGAGGCTCAGCCGTTCTTCTGAGTATGTGCAATGGTATCCCAAGGGAGGATTTTCCTGAATTCCAAGGGACGATTTTCCTGAATCCCAAGGGAATTGTTCCCAGGTACCTTGTCCAGACTCTTTCTGTCTGTGTGAGTTTGAATCTGCCATAACAAATGCCCCGGGAACGCTGTTCTCCTGGATTCTTCAGCACTTTGGATTTGTAAGTCGGTCAGGCCTGTAAGTGAGTTACTGTTATGGTGTCGTAAATTCTATATGAATGCTTTGCTAAATTGTTTGACTTCAGTTATCAGTTAAGTGCTGTTAAGTTAAGTGCTGTTGGGCCTCTAGGCATAAACTGTTGATCAAGTTCAGGCTCAGTTTAGCATGGTGGCAGCTGCGGCAGGGGCCTGACCCTGCCCAGGACGGCTGATGCCACCTGTCTGCTCCAAACTGGGTCGGACTGGTGCTCCCAGTGCTGTGTGGGCCAGGGTCGCTTTTGGGGACCCCCCGGCACTGTCTGGTTGCTTTTGGGGTATCAGCACCTGCCTAGCACTGGGGATGGGCTGTGTGGGAGGAGCTGGGGCCGGACTGGTGGTGCTGGGAACCCCCCCGGCTGCGGGAGAGGGGAACTCGGGGGAGCGGGAAGGGGAGAGACAGTGGGAAAGCAGGAGGAAAGAGGGAGTGGGACACCCAAACCAAGTGGGACAGGGGTGCGACAACCCAAACCAAGGGGGAGGAGAGAGGGGAAAAGGTGGGGCTTTGGACCATCAAAATGAGCTGAGAGGGGCTAGGTCAACAAATCCAAGCAAGGTGAGGGGGGATACCAAGCTGTCGGGGGAGCTGAGGATTGTGAGGATGATGAGGAAGGGGTGAGACAGTGAGGAAAAGAGGTGGAAGAGCGGGCACAGGTGTCCCATGGGGGTCCTGTAGCAGGATGCTCTGCCTGGAATGGGGTAAAACAACACCAGCAAGGTCCTGTTTGAAAAGCCCTCAGTGGGAAATTAAGAAGGGTGGGGAGGAGGTTGTCGTGCTGTTTTGGGGACTGAACAAAGCTGAAATCAGTCTGATTCATCAATCCCTAAGTTAAACATCCTGAGAGTGAGAGAATATTTGGTAGACCTTGTAAAATATCTGGATATAAAGGAAAAAACAAGTGACACTGTGGGAGGCGTGTCTGAGGCACAAGCAAGGTGCTGGGGCAGTGAGGCCCAAAAGAGCATGCGCCGACATAGATAACTCCATTGTCTAAAGAAGTCACATGGTATGTAAGGATAAAAGAGCGGGAATTTTAAAATAAACTCTCTTTGCCCCGCCACCGACGAGGAGCTGTATTTCTTCCTTGTTATACGAGGGCCCCGCCGTTACACATGGCGCTCGAGCACGGACTCTTTTAGCTTATATTAAGCGAGATATTTATCCTGGATCAGGAAATTAGCCAGTGGTTCCGGTATCATCTCAATTTTCGGAGATGGGAACCTTTACCGCAAAAAACTTTGACGTCAGTAAAGTTGTTGTCTTGGTGTCATCTGAGAAACGGAAAGTTAGTTTGGGAGCTCCATAATACTAGGAAAAGTGCATAGAAATGAGAAGAAGAACGAAGAAAAGAAGAAACTGACAGATGAAAGCGGCCAGAGCAGGCGAACGATCTCCAACTTACACCGGAGAGGTGAGTCAAGCTGAACGCAGCAGTACACCTCACACGGTAAAGACTCGGAGACCCGGGCTGTGGTGCACCTTGAAACCACCAGGGTTACTAGCCGCACGCCACAGCACGGCCGTGTGCATTAAAAAGGCTGTGTCGCTGCTGCCGTCCCTTACCATCTTCAGCGACCACCAGCCCCGCGAAGTTTGCACCGATTCCTGCCCGGCAGAAACCACCGCAGCTTCCCGCCTGCCTGCCGCCCCTGCTGGCCCTGTGACGCGCTTAAAAGCAAGATTCCAACCTGTGGGATCACCGCGGGGGGCCCCGTAATGGCGATGGGGCGGCTAGCCCAACTTACTTGCCAACACATTCCGCGGATGAAAGCCGACCACACGCCCGGGGGCGGGCACCGCCATTTCACCCGCCACACAGACCGGAGAACAACCCGTCCTCCCCCACCCCTGCGCTGTACCCCCCACAGGCAACTGCTTTCGCCGAAGCTGCAGGGGGGGAGGGATGGGAGGAATGGGGGGAGGAGGAGGGGGATTTTTGGATGACTCAGTCGGGAGGGGGCGAAGCAACATACGGAGAGAGTTCGATTGATAGATGGGGTTTGTGTAGAGAGAAGACATTGCGAACTGGGGACTTACAAGTTATAAATGCATGTCCTGTAATTATCAGGCCACGCCAAAACTGCCGGTTTCAGCCCTTGCCACATGAACTAACTAAAGAGCTGAGGCAGCTGATAAGAGAAAGTGGTGTATCTTCCCCTAACACACTTGCATTTTTAGAAACACTGAGTTCCACATACATTTTCACGCCACATGACTGGAGAACCCTGTTGAAAATAAGCCTCACTAACACCCAGTATAATGTATGGTTGAACGATTTCAGAGAAATCTGCTCTGCTTATACTAATGACCAACAAGCAGAGGTAACAACATACCAACTCACAGGGGAGGGTAACTACTGTTCCATAGATGTACAAACCGGGTACAATAGAGAAATATATGAAGTTATAGCCAAACATGCAATGCGGGCAATGAGAAAACTACCCACATCAGCTAAAGACACTAACTTGTCATTCACAAAGATAATGCAGGGCCCAACAGAACCTTACATACAATTCCTAGATCGGTTGCAATCTACCCTAGATAGGCAGATTGAAAACAAGGAAGCCAGGGAAATACTCAGCTGGCAACTGGCTTTCGAAAATGTGAACCCTGATTGTAAAAAAGTTCTGCAGACCTTTCCTAAAAGGGAAACTTGTAGCATTTCATAACTGGTTCGTGCCTGTCAGGGGGTTGGTTCCTTGACACACCAAACTGATTTACTGGCAGTAGCACTGAGTGCTCAATTGAGAACACAGGAGGGGGCCAGACCCAGAAATGGTTGCTACATTTGTGGGGCCCCCGACCACTTTCAAAGGGATTACCCTAGGAAACCTCTAGCCGTGGCACCCCGCAAGCACCCAAAAGCAAGGAGGGTGCCAAAAAACTGGAAGCAAGGGGTACTGTCGCACGCCCTGATACAACAAACACATGCGACACACAAGCTGGCAATTTGTGCCCCCCCACTTCAGCCAGCAATCTGTGCCCCTACACCCCAGCAAGTGCTCTGTGCCCCACCACCCCAGCCAGCGCTGGGTTGGACTTATCCAACAGGGACACAGTCTTCATAATTTCCACTGAGGTAAGGCTAATCCCAACTGGACGTTTGGCTCCCCTTAGCCCAGGGGTGCATGCACTGCTGATTGGAAGATCCTCCACCACCAGAATGGGTTTGTTTGTGCTGCCGGGAGTAATAGATTCAGACTCTCATAGCGAGATTCTAGTAATGGCATAGACCCCTTCACCCCCCTGTTTTATCCCAAAAGGACAGAAGATTGCGCAATTAATCCCCTTCTACAGTGCGTCGCCTGCGGGGGGGGGGAGGGAGCAGGATTCAGGGGCCTTCGGCAGCACAGGACACCCACAGGTTCACTGGGCAGCGGCCATCACAGCCACACAGCTGCTCATGATGTGCCAAGTTAATGGGCACAGATTTACAGGCCTTCTGGATTAGGGAGCCGATGTTTCCATCATAAAGGACTCCAAATGACCACTTGACTGGCCCACTGTTTGCCCAACCGCAACCATTCAGGGGGTAGGAGGCACACAAAGGCCCAGACAGAGTGCTCAAATACTCACTGTCTTGGGACCAGAGGGACAATTAGCAAAGGTAGCTCCTTTCACAGCTCCAATCCCTTGTTCTTTGTGTGGACGCGACCTACTTGGAAAATTCGGCACAGTCATGCAAATTTCTCCTGCAAGTAGCCAGGTTTTTCAATAGGGGTCATTGGTCAGCCATCCCAAGCACCAATTAAGCTAGTCTGGAAAAGTGATCAGCCGGTCTGGGTAGATCAATGGCCTATGAAAAAGGAATGGCTTGAACATCTAAAAATGCTTGTAAAAGAGCAATTAGAAGCAGGACACATTTTGCCAACAAACAGTCCCTGGAACACTCCTGTATTTTGCATCCCCAAAAAGACTGGCAGATGGAGGATGCTTCAGGACCTCAGGGCAGTCAATACAGTCATTGAGCCTATGGGGGCATTGCAACCAGGGTTACCCTCACCTGCTATGCTTCCAGCAAATTGACCACTAATAATAATTGATTGAAAGGACTACTTTTTTACCATCTTTCTGCACCCTGAGGATGCACCAAGATTTGCATTTTCCATCCTGGCAGTGAACAATGCACAGCCCATGCAAAGGTATCACTGGGTCGTCCTTCCTCAGGGGATGAGGAATATTCCTACCATATGTCAAACAGTAGTGGCAAACGCTATTCATCCCATCAGAAAGCGTTTTCCCTCTGCTATCATCTATGGATGATATCTACACGGATATAGATAGATATCATCTACATGGATGACATTTTAATTAGCATGGCCACAGAACATGAACTGCAATGTGTTGTTACTGCTCTGACTGATGCTGTCCAAGAAACAGGGTTGCAGGTTGCACCAGAGAAAATCCAGTGAGCACAGTCCTGGACTTACCTTGGATGGACAATCACACAACAAGAGATTTTCCCACAACAAGAGATTTCCCCACAGCCACTGTAGCTCGAGGTAAAAGACACTTTAACCTTACATGAGTTGCAAAACTCCTGGGAACCATTAATTGGTTAAGGCCTATTCTAGGCTTAACCACAGAGGAGTTACACCCTCTCTTTGTGTTACTAAAGGGGGACTCTTACCCAACGTCTAATAGGGCTCTGACAGCAGAGGCCAAACAGGTGTCGAACATTTGTGTCAAGGCAATAGAAAATAGACAGGGCAGGAGGAGAGATCCTGAACTACCAACCTGCCTGGCCCTAGTTCCCAGCAGGTACCAGCCATTTGCAGTCCTTTTTCAGTGGGATCAGACTGAGAAAGACCCACTACTGGTTCTAGAATTGCTTTTTCTGCCCCATACATCACCTAAAACTGTATGGAACAATTAATGAAATGTTTGCTAAGCTTGTCATTAAAGGCAGAGGACGACTACAGGAACTGGATGGAAGGGATCCAGTCATCTACATTCCAACCACGAAAGACAATTTGGATTGGATGCTGGCTGAGGACACCAGGTTCCAAGCTACCTTGGCAGGTTTTGATGGTGACATTTCAGTCAATCTCCCTAAGCAGAGGCTTTGGGTAGAAATCAGCAATTTACCTTTAAAGGTCACAATCAGATGTAAAACTGAGCCCGTAAAAGGCCTCACAATCTTTACAGATGCATCTGGGCGAACACAAAAGGTTGCAGTGACTTGGGTAAACCCTGATAAAGGACAATGGGAACGGGAGGTACAGACCATAAACCAATGCTCTGTGCAGGTTCTGGAACTAGCTGCCATTCGTATTGCCTTGGGAAAGTTTTCTGAACAACCGGTTAATATTATTACTGATTCTTGTTATGCTGCAGGGTTAGTTTCACCTCTGGAATGTTCATTTCTCCGAGATGTTTCTAATCCTCATTTGTTGTTTGAAATGCGTTCTATTTGGGTTCTTGTCAATCACAGAAATTTTAAATTATACATAATGCACACCAGGTCTCACACTGACATGCCAGGGCCAATAACTGAAGGGAACTGGGAGGCTGAAAAGCAGCAATATTTAACACAGTACCCAGGGTCCTAGAACAGGGAAAATTGTCCCATTCATTTTTTCAACAGAATGCACTCTCTTTAAAGAGACAATTCAAAATAACAATCAATCAGGCTCAAGATATCATATTGACTTGTCCAGATTGTCAAAAAATCACCCCCATGCCATGTCAGGAAGGTGTTAACCCCAGAGGGTTAATGGCAAATGAGATTTGGTAAACAGATGTCACATACATCCCCGAATTTGGCACCTTAAAATATGTACATGTAACTGTAGACACACATTCACAATACACCACTGCTACAGCGCACACAGGTGAGAAAACCAAGGATGTAGTGAGACACTGGCTAAGCTGTTTTGCTACCCTTGGCACCCCAAAACAATAATACCCCGCCGATAACGGACCGACGTACATCTCTGAAATGGTAAGAAATTTCCTATCAGAGTCGGGAATTTCACATATCACAGGAATCCCACACTCACCTACCGGACAGGCAATTGTAGAAAGGGCACACCGCACATTGAAAGAAATGGTAGCTAAAAAAAGGGGGGAGGAGAATCTGTATAGTCCGCAAGAATGTTTGCGGAAAGCCACATATATTATCAATTTTTTAAATTGTGACAATGCTGAAAGAAGCAGATATGAGAAGCAGCACAAATCTCAGGCATTTGCCTCTCCCAAGCCACTAGTCATGGTAAAAGATTTGATTTCAGGGCAATGGACAGGACCTCCAGATCTTATGACTTGGGGGAGAGGTTACGCTTGCGTGGCAACAGGAAAAGAACTGAAGTGGATTCCCTCCAGGTGTGTAAAGCCCTATTTAAGTACACAATCACATCTGCAAGAACCAGATAATGCAAGAGTTTAAGCAGAGTTACATTATGTTTCAAGTCTATGTTAGTGAATGACCAATGTGGTAACAAGCAATCTACAAAATATCGGTGTATGTATAAGAGTGAGTGAATGACGGTCGTCAGTGAATGAGATGTGTGAATGAATAAAAGAATTGTGTGACTGGACAAATATAAAAACACAGAACACCTCACAAAACCACATTACCTACACCACAAGGTCACTTTAAGAGAATTGAGTTTTTGCTGTGCTTACCCTGTTTCTTAAATAAAGTTTGAAATCCCCAGTTATTAAAAAACCCTCAGGTTAATAAAAGTTATAATTTACACACGGTTGGGCTAAGGCCCTAAGTTAATAAAGTAATTCTCCAAGTTACACTACCCTATAGGACTATGAGAAAGTTTTAAAAAGGTTTACAATAGAAGTATAAGAAGCCAAACAAGCAGTGTGCTGGGTTGCTGCGAGTTTGGCAGTTTACAATGTTCTAATTGTTTTGCACTGTTGTTTGCACTGTTGTGTTGCACTCTTTTTGTGACTTCTTTAAATAATTAAGGGAGGGGATGTGTGGGAGGCGTGTCTGAGGCACAAGCGAGGTGCCCGGGCAGTGAGGTCCAAAAGAGCATGCGCCGACATAGCTAACTCCATTGGCTAAAGAAGTCACATGGTGTATGTGTATGGCCAGTCTTCGTGAACGAAGATTTGGGAAGGGTCTTCACCCTTCGAGCCTGCGCAGTGGATTTTTTAGGTGACACAGTGTGCGCTGAGCTGAGCCCACCCTTTAATCCTGAGGTTCATCTGCCGGGGCCGAGCAAGCTTGGACGGTGGCAGTGAGGTCCTCAGGACGTAGGTTTGTATAGAGTGACCTTCTCTTAGATGGATGGCCTTACAGGGCTAACGAGCTCCATCTACCCGGGGGACTTTTTCTCTGACATGGTATGTAAGGATAAAAGAGTAGGAATTTTTAAATAAACTCTCTTTGCCCCACCACCGACGAGGAGTTGTATTTCTTCCTTGTTATACAAGGGCCCTGCCGTTACATGACACCACTGAGAACTTCTCCAAAGCTGCTGAGCTGGCATAGCCTGGACACACCTGACTGACAGTCCAGCACTTTATACTAGAAAAACCCAGTCCCAAATTTTAAAGGCAGGGTCTTCTGACATATCCCTTCTTGGGATTGTGTGTGGAGATTCCTGCCTGGAGTGGGGACGCCCCTCAACATCACTCCTCAAGGTTAAACCAAAAGAGATTTGCCTAAGGTCTTTGGTCTGGGTGAGTGGCATCAATCTCTGCTTAATAATTGGTTTTGATTAAATTACTTTAGTACAGTTGCTTCAATATTGCTTCCTAGTGTACAACAGTTGTAATAGCTCCTATACTGGGTAGTAAATAATTCTGATTAAGATATTTTTACTTAATCATTATCATAATAAATCCTATATATATTTATATAAATATATCTGGTTTGTAGTCCAGACCCCTGGGATATCACCATGGAAGCCCTGTCACTGCATGGGACATCACAGCTCTTTAGCAGCATAGACACCTCTGTTGTCACCATGAAGCCTCTGTGAGTGCTGTGGCAAATTGGCTCCTTAGCAACCATCACAATTTCCTGTTGCTGTGGTCAGTTTCCATGACAACCATCACCAGGACATGTTGCTCATGCATGGTCCCTGACAGCTCCATGGAGATGCAACCACCCTGGGGTGGTTGCCATGGGAACAAGCTGAGTCCTGTAACCAGAGTCTGTTGCTATGGCAGCGATTTACGATCCTATACCCCTTGTCAGTTACCACAGCACCCATCAATGGACCCCTTCCTAAGTGTGGTGCCATGACAACCAAGATTTGGCCCAGTTGTGATAGTTGTGTTGCCCGTAACGAAAACACAAACCAACAGAGTGCCGGTTTATGCGGTGCTTTATTTTAGGGCCCGGGAACCTGAGGACTAGCGTCCCAAGTCAGGATTCCGAAGACCCTCATTTTCAGTTCAGCTTTTATACCTTTACACAAACATGTCTACGTGCAGTTCTTACTTGTAAGCAGTTACACTTAGTTACAAACACAAACTCATATTTCATACTGATAACAATTGGTAATCATCTACTTTTAATCATAAATCTGTTTAAGTTGTCCTACTCCATAGAAACCCCATAGAAACTGTTCAGCAGACCCTTACTGTATCTAAGGTAACAAATCGTTATATACATGCTTGGCTAAATCTTTTGATTATTGTTCCTACCTCTTCAGTACATTCCATTCTCACGAACAAGGCTGCTAACCTACTACTTTGGAGTGCTGCTCTCTAGGCCTACTCTCCTACTAAGCCTTAGCCATTCTACTACTAAATTTGAATCATTCTGCAACATGTCCCCCCTTTTGAGCATTCTTCAGGCTTTTCCTGCAAGGATGCTCAAATGTAGCAATCTTCAGGCTGCAGTTTCTTGATGAACAGGAGGTGATCCATCTTGCGGTGAGATTACTTCTTTTCTTGTTATGGCTTTCATGATGCGTCTCGTATGTTGACCTTCTTTTACAATCATTCCTAAAAGACACTTATAAACAATCATAGCTATGACAATAATTATTACAATCAATATTCCGTACTGGATAACAGAAGATATCCATCCTGACACATGAAGACCTAGGGAGCTAAATAATTCTCCTATCCAATTGTGTTCTGCTTCCTTTTGTAATTCATGAACATTTTCGTCAATTTGTTCTAATTGACTAATATCTTTCTCTACTTCTTGAGTGACATTTGGGATGTGCATGCAACAATGGTCGTCCTTTGCATGCAGGTATCCACAGACTCCGTGTTCCTTTAATAGGATTAAATCTAAAGCCATTCGATTCTGTACTGTCATCCTAGTGGTGGCTTGTAATTGTAAATTTAGATCTTTAAATCCTTTCTTAGTGACCGCTGCTAACCTTTCAGTTTGTCCCATTAATTTAAACAATATCTCTCTGTTTCGGTATGTTGAGATTGGTGCAAACAAAGATTCTAATACCCATCCAAATTTAACTCCTGCTGATGGTTCATGCCAATCTCCCAACCTCAAGTCATCAATGTCCTTACTAATTTCTCTTTTTCCCCGTGGTTGTATTTCTACTGATGTTAACTTATCCTGTTTCCAGAATGGACAGAGAGTAGGTATCCCTAGTGTGACAGGCACAACAGGACCATCTATTGGCATGTGGGTGGTCCACTGGCCATGCCCCATTACCCACACTAAATTTCCTGGACTCCTAACGGTGGTGGTACGACAATCAATGTTTCTCACAGATCCTTTAATAGTATGATTATATCCTCGACATTCACATCCTAACTGCAAGAGTGTTTTGACTGGTATCAAGCGTATTTCATCGTCTGGGGTATCGCATGTGTATATTCGAATACAATTCCAATTCTCCTTTGTACGTGTTTCTGTCCTCCAATTATGATTTCCTCTATTACCTGCAGAATAAGTTTGATTCTTTTTCCCTTTCCAGTGAATACACCACTGTACTTTTCCAATATAACTATAAGTCTCTAGTAGGCTGGGTCCCCAAATCGTTTGCCACTCCTCCATAGTTGTAGAGCTAGTAATATTTTGACATACTTCTTCTTGTTTTTCTCGTTTTATTTGAACTGGAACTTTAGAACAGGGGTATGTTACCAAATCTGTAACTAAACAAGATCCCTTTAATTGGCCAATGTCTTCGCCTGTTACCCATGTCCCAACTACTACCCATCGGAAAAATCCGGGCATCTGTTCACATTGTTTTTTGGTCATTTTGTCCCTTAATAAACATGCATCTGTCATTTCATTCCATGTTTTGGTTACAAATCTGCAATTCCATGTAGTATTCTTAAACACTTTAGGAATTTCTGGCACTGGAATTATTCCCCATGGGATTGGGTCTCCTGCAGCATAAGGCATAGGGAGACATGCAGTGATTTTTGTGACATTCTGTACTTTCCCAAAATCACGAATTAGGTCTACGACTAGGTTTTCTTGTTCTACTTCTCGATCTGGAATCTGCAGGTTACTTACTTGCCGGGTTGTTCTTTCAGTCTTTATGTAGACGACAGTAATTCCAGTATCCCACCAGTCATCTCTATTTATCCAGCAAGTATATTGGCCCTCATATTCTCCTCTTCGTATTTCTTTGATTTTCAAAACTATTGCATCTGCCCTCTTTTCAATCTGATGTCTCTTCCCGACTTTCAAGTTCTGTCCCTTAAACCACCACCCATATTCAGAATACTGTCCTTCTGGAATTTTGCAACTTAAAGTCAGATCGCTTCCTTCCTGGGCCGGGTAAACACTGTATTCTGGTCTAACTCTTACTCCTTGATGTGGTACGGCCACTGCTGTCCTTATCCCGTAATCTTTTTCTTTTCCACATGAGACCACACAAAGAAATGTACCCTCTGTTTTTCCTACTCTGGGATCAGAAATATTCAGCCACCCTTTACCTCCCTTACTATTAGACCACCAGCTAACTCCTTGATTTTGTGATTCCCAAGATTGATTTGTCATATTCAATTTCCACCACTTTACTTTAACTGATTTCTGACAATTATCAAATTGGAAGGCACAATTGATTTTTAAGGGAGGACCATCCCACATGTCTAATTGTTTCCTAGTGGGCATAACTCGCACTTTGGTCACCATTTTCTGAGTCGTGTTTATTGTCCGTATTTCTATATGTTCATAATCAAAACTTTCCCAAATCCAAACTACACACATATATGTTCCTTCCATAGCTTTAGACACTTTGAGTACCGGAAGGACGGTGTAACCTTTTTGTTGTGTTGCATCCCAAACTGTCGTCACTCCTTCTGTCATGATTTGATCTTGATCTCTCCATCTCCACTTGACTTTAACATCTCTTAATTCAGCTCCCTGGTCATCAGAAAATAGAGAGGTTAAATTCACATCAGTGTGCTCTGGTACAAATAAATAAGGATCTGGGGTCTCAATTCTCACGGTGGTCTCTGCTAAACTCATCAACCCCAGGAATACTACGATCCTCAATGGTTGGCTCGAAATACCATCCTTGTAGGTGAGAGAGGTTCTACCGACCACGAGATTGGAACCTTCTTGATTCGGGTTTAATGGATCCAATTGTCGATTCCCTCGACCTTCACTGCCCTGTAAGTGGTCATTATCACCTGGCGAGGACTGTCCCATGTTTCCTTTAACGGTTCCACCGACCAGTTTTTCACATAGACTTGGTCTCCTGGAGAAATGTCATGAACTGGATTCTCCAGGGGCAGAGGTCGATTCCACTGCAGCGCTCCTCTGAGGGCTGTGAGAGTTTTATTTAAGGATAACACATAGTTAAACACTGCTTGATCCCCCACCACATGAGGATCCCCTTGATAGGTAGCTGCATGATAGGGTTTGCCATACAATATTTCGTATGGACTTACTCCTATTCTCTCCCTGGGTTTAATCCTGATTCTCAACAAGGCAAGAGGTAGCGCTTGGGGCCACGGGATTTTTGCTTCTTGACAGATTTTCTTTAATTGACCTTTCAATGTCTGATTCATCCTCTCTACTTGTCCACTGGATTGCGGTCTCCATGATGTATGGAGATTCCATGTTATTCCTAATATAGCAGATATTTCTTGCACTATCCCTGTGGTAAAGTGTGGCCCTCGATCAGATGATAACCCTAGAGGTACCCCAAATCTCGGAATAATTTCTCTCAGAAGAGTCTTAACTACTTCCTTCGCTTGATTAGTCCTGCATGGAAAGGCTTCTGGCCATCCTGAAAAGGTACAATCATATACTAACAAATATTTATAGGATTGGACCTTAGGCAACTCAGAAAAATCTATTTGCCAATACTCTCCTGGTAACTGTCCTATCTGTAACTTTCCCATTTGCACCTGTCTTCTAACTACTGGGTTATTTTTGATAAACATGGGACACACTGCATTTACCCTTTTTGCTAATGTTAACATCTGGTTTGAGAGAACCTCATTTTTCAGAAATTTTACCATTGCTTCTGCACCCCAGTGGCACTTGTTATGTTCCGTCTCGAGTACTGCTTTCATTAGTCTGACAGGTAAGATTACTTGTCCTGCAGGAGTGATGTACCACCCTTTAACATTTTTCCTTGCTTCTGTTATTTGAGCTAATTTCTCATCTTCCTGTGAATAGTATGGTTTTTCTTCCATATATGCTATTGCTGGATTATTCCGAATGGGTAAAAGAGCCATCTGAGTCCATACCTCCCTTGCGGTTTGCTTAGCCGCTTGGTCAGCCTGTCGATTACCTTGAAATTCTCGTCCGGGATCAGTCTGATGTCCTCTGACATGCATTATTGCCACTGCCGAGGGCTTGTGTATAGCCTCCAGCAATTGTAAAATTTCTTCTCGATGTTTAATTGATGTCCCTTGAGAAGTAAGAAGTCCTCTCTCTTTCCAAAGTGCTCCATGAACATGAACTAC
This sequence comes from Chiroxiphia lanceolata, assembly GCF_009829145.1. Classification (NCBI taxonomy): domain Eukaryota; kingdom Metazoa; phylum Chordata; class Aves; order Passeriformes; family Pipridae; genus Chiroxiphia; species Chiroxiphia lanceolata. The sequence continues at coordinate 7,371,375 of NC_045659.1, read as the reverse complement.
TCCAAAAGCATATTTGGAGTCAGTCCATATGTTAACTCTCCTTCCTTGACTTAGTATTAAAGCTCTCACCAATGCCCAAATTTCGACCTTTTGTGCAGACGTACCTGGGGGTAGTGCGTTTGCTTCTATCACTTGTTGTAGAGTGACCACTGCATACCCAACATATCTGGTGCCATTCTCCAGAAAGCTAGATCCGTCAGTGTACAACTCCCAGTCAGGATCTGTCAATGGTTCGTCCTTCAAGCCTCTTCTACTCGCTTCATATAATGGTCTGGCAGTTAGTCCAAAGTTGGGAATCCACAGCCTGCACCATCCGACCATTCCTAGAAAAGATCTTAATTCTTGATTATTTCGGGGCACTGGGATAGCACATATTGCTTGTATACGATTTGCACCCAAACGCCGGACTCCTTGAGAAATTTCACATCCCAGATAAATAACTTTCTGTTTTACTAGTTGAGCTTTTTCTTTTGAGATTCGGTAACCTGCTTGCCCCAGCATGTTTAACAGTTCAATGGTTAACTGACGACAGAGTCCCTGTTCTGTAGCCCCCAGGAAGATGTCATCAACATATTGAAGTATTATATATGAAAAAGGAGATTCTTTTACCTGAGTAGTCTTCCATTCTTCATGTTCTTTTGCTAACTGATTACAGAATATCGTAGGTGAACATTTGAATCCTTGCGGTAATCGAGTCCAAGTAAGCTGTCACTTTCGTCCAGTCTCTGGGTTTTCCCACTCAAAGGCAAAAATCTTCCAACTTTCTGGTGCCAGTGGTATGCAGAAGAAGGCATCTTTTAGGTCAATCACTGTAAACCACTGAAATCTCTCAGAAACAGATGTTAACAAGGTGTAAGGGTTAACTACAACTGGGTGGATGTCTTTTGTAATGAGGTTTACTGCTCTCAAGTCTTGTACTAACCTATACTTACCATTAGGCTTTCTTACTGGAAAAATGGGAGTATTAAACTCTGACTCACATTCTTTTAATATCCCTAAAACTAAAAACTGTGAGATCATTGGGGCTATTCCTTTCCTGGCTTCTAAACTGATTGGGTATTGTCGCACTCTAACAGGTTGTGCTCCTTCTTTTAATTCTATTCTAACTGGAGTAGCAGCTTTGGATTTTCCAGGGACCCCTGTTTCCCATACCCAAGGCACTACAGCCTGTTCTATTTCCTGCGGTATCTCTTCCTTTTCTACCTCTTTTACAACAAAAATTTTTGCTAAGTTCTCTTCCGGAATTTCTATCTTGACCCTCCCTTTTTCAAATATAATTTTAGCTTGCAAGGCTGAAAGCAGATCCCTTCCTAGTAAACATTCAGGACTGTTGGGCATGTACAAAAATTGATGATCTAATTCTTTTTCTCTAAATTTGATATCTAGGGGTCGTAGAAACGTCTTTTCCTCTATTTGTCCTGAAACTCCTACCACCCATTCAGTTGAATCACTTAATGGCCCCATCAATTTAATCATTGCCGAAAAACTAGCTCCAATATCTATTCTAAATTCTGTCGGCTCTCCCTCTACTTCTAAAACAACTGTTAAATCCCGATCTAGTCAGCTTTGATTCTGGTAATTCCCTAACATAAATGCATGAGCGACACCTTGTGGAGTGCCCATATTAACAGGGTTTTGCGAATTTGCAAAACTCTGGGGGCTCCACGGATTCATTCCATTTCCAGCATTCAGTTGCCACGGATTTATTCCATTTCCAGCATTCAGTGGGCATTCATTTTTCCAATGTCCTTGTCCTTTACAAAGAGCACATTGATTTGGTCCTATCTTACCACGTCCTCCCCCATATTGATTTCTGAATCCCGACTGTTTGTTAAATCCTCTACCTATTCCTCCCCTTCCTCTATTACCGCGACCCCGACCTCTGTATCTACTGGCCCCATTATTCCCTCCTGGAGTTTGCAGGAGTGCCAATAAGCTTGCTTGCTGCCTCCTAGTAGCTTCCTTTTCTCTATTATTGTACACTTTCCAAGCTACTTCAAATAATTTTTCCAAATCTCTTGTCTCCCCACCTTCTAACTTCTGAAGTTTTTTCCTAATGTCTTCTTGTGATTGTCCCATAAAAATCAACCAGTTTCCAGCAACAAGTCTTCTAATGGTTGTCGTGCCAACTGATCATATCAAAGGGTTTCAGCTCACGTCTCCAAGGAAGTAGTCCCTAGTAATGGGTTTTAACTATGCCATGGCATAGTTGCCACGTTTAACTATGCCATGGCAACCAGCTATAGCCACCAATCTCAGTGAATGTTCCCACAGTAACCCAACTCCAGTAACTGGACTGTGATTGTTTCTGACCTCAGCAACCAGCTCGTGGGAATGTTACCACAGCAACTGCCATAGCTATGGCTCATCAGATGGTTTCCATAGAAACCAACCATAGCAATGGACCTGTATGGTGGTTGTCATGGCAACTGCTCCTGGCCATTGGTCTCACTGCAGGTGTTCATGGAAACAGTCCCTGGCAACGGACTGAGGGATGGTTGCCATGGCAACAACCCTAGGTCACGAGAAATGGTTCTGGTTGCCATGGCAAGAGTCCCTGGTAATGGACTGATAGTCCAAGTACTGGTTGCTATGGCAACAGTCCCTACCGATGTCTCTCTGAGTCTGTTTCTCCAGCACTGCCCCTCACACCTGGTTCCATCGCTAATTGTGGCTACATCTGAGCACCTGCAGGATGGGGTACAACCCAGAGACCAAAAGGGACCAAACTCCTGGGCTGAGGCACAGACAGTTCCATGGGAGCAACAAAAATCAGGAACTCCCCCCCTGCTTCCCACAGGTAGGAGGGTGTTCAGCTTCCCCACGGGAGCAGGGTTCCACCTCAGGGAATGGTGACTTCAGGACACAAACACCATTGCTCCCAGTGTTCCCTACTTCCCCAGTCTGCCCTCCTTTCCCGCACCTGACAGTGATACCACATGGTCTGGGACATCGCTGGGGTCAGTTGGGGTCACCTGTCCTGGCTGTGTCCCCTCTCAACTCCTGGTGTACCTCCAGCTCCCTTTGCTGGCAGGACAGGATGAGGAGCAGGAAAGACCTTGGCTCTGGGTAGAAACAAAAACCTCCCAGAATTTTCCCCCCTGTTCCCAACCCAGTCCCAGAGAAGTCCCCTGGAAGGAAACTTACTCCCTCCAAGCCCAAACCATCTCCCAATGCCCATTCCCGAGCACCAGGTCCCTCAGGATCAGTGCTGTACCCCTGCCCCAGCAACAGGGCATTGGGATGACATGATTGCCATGACAACTAACCTTAGCAATGGATTCTTATGTTACTTGCCATGGCAACCAACCTTTCAATAAGATTGTGGGATGGTTTCCATGGTAAACAACTCATGGAAGTGCCCACAAGTGAGGTCCCTGGCAATGGATTTATTGATGGTTGCCATGGAAACTGCAGTAATGGTCTCCCTGCAGGTTGTCATAGCAACCGCCATAGCAATGGGTCTTTTTGATGGTTGCCATGGCAACCAGACTTAGCAACAGGTCTCAGTGCAAGTGTCCATGACAACAGTCTCTGGCAATGGGTTTCTATGATGATTGCTGGGACAGCTGACCCAAGCTGCCACGGAAACATCACAGACCCAGAATTCCATGGCACAAGCCCATAGCAATGTGCCCTAATGCAGGTTTCCATGGCAACCAACTGTTGCAGAATGATTCAAATTTAGTAGTAGAATGGCTAAGGCTTAGTAGGAGAGTAGGCCTAGAGAGCAGCACTCCGAAGTAGTAGGTTAGCAGCCTTGTTCGTGAGAATGGAATGTACTGAAGAGGTAGGAACAATAATCAAAAGATTTAACCAAGCATGTATATAACGATTTGTTACCTTAGATACAGTAAGGGTCTGCTGAACAGTTTCTATGGGGTTTCTATGGAGTAGGACAACTTAAACAGATTTATGATTAAAAGTAGATGATTACCAATTGTTATCAGTATGAAATATGAGTTTGTGCTTGTAACTAAGTGTAACTGCTTACAAGTAAGAACTGCACGTAGACATGTTTGTGTAAAGGTATAAAAGCTGAACTGAAAATGAGGGTCTTCGGAATCGTGACTTGGGACACTAGTCCTCAGGTTCCCGGGCCCTAAAATAAAGCACCGCATAAACCGGCACTCTGTTGGTTTGTGTTTTCGTTACGGGCAACAGTTTTCTGGCGACCCAGAAGGAACTCCGGGGGTAGCTGGGGCGGCTCACGAGCTGATCCACTCCATGCCGGCAACCAGGTGATTTCTGGGGAGATATCGACCCGTGCCCGACCCCGCGCCCGCCGGACAACCATCCAGGTAAGCCCGGAGGTGCTTTATTCTTTCAGGTTTGATTGGTTGGGAGCCTGCCCATAAGACGGGACCGTGAGTTTACCCGCTGGGTTGGGCAAAGGTTTTATTGGGAAGCCTAGGTGTTGGTCGTAAGACGGGGCGAAAGCCGCGCTGAACCAGCACTTGCCACTCATAGTGAGGCTTGACAAGTTGGTATAGGAAGGTATTGGTTTATACTGTCCGTATCGTACTGTTTACTGTTTGCTGTTCGTATTGTACTGTTTATTGTGTGATTGTACAGTGTGTGTGACTATGATGCCTTTTAAAACCTTTAGGGCACTATCTTGTGCAGAAAATGATATCCCTAGCGATTCTCCGCTTGGTTGCTTGTTAAAACATTGGAAGGAAGGAAATTTCGGACAAGAGTTAAGTAAGAGACAATTGATTGATTATTGTAATAATGTATGGCCTCAATATGAGACAGAAGGAATGCAGTGGCCTAGGAATGGTACATTAACTTCGGAAATTATAACCCCCTTGATGCAATATTTACGAGAGAATGAGATGTGGGATGAAATACCGTATTTAGATTTGTTTTATTATTTGAAACATAAGACTGGATGGCAAAAGGAATGTGGTATGTTGGTGTTGAAAGAACTGGATGATAAATGTATAGGATGTCAAGAGCGGAAAATACGGTTTTCAGAACCAGAGGAAGATGTGTCTTTGTTAGTCTCCCCCAGCATAACTCCAAGTGCGCCCCCGGGAGATAGTTTCTCTTCACGTGGGAGGGCACGATCGCCCACCGTGCCCCCACTAGAATCGTCCTCGGATGAGGAGGAAGAGAGAGAGCGAGAATGTGGTTTTGATAGAACTCCGCTAGCAGAACGGACTCGGAGGGGGCGAAAAGAAAGGGGAAGGAGTAGAGAAAAGAGACGGGGAGGGGGAAGGGAGACAGACGTTTCGCCCTCACCCCCTAGATTGATGGCCCCTTTGCGGGAAGCAGTTGGAGCAGACAGGAGGAAAGTTATGGTGAAAGTTCCTTTTTCACCTACTGATTTATTAATCTGGAAACAGTCAGCTGGGACATATCGAGAAAATCTGGAACGGGTAGCTCGCATTATAAAAATGGTTATAAAAACTCAAAATCCGGACTGGAATGATTTACAGGTATTGTTAGATACAATTCTGGATTCAACAGAGAAGGAAATGGTATTCAGGGTGATGGTGGAAAAAGCGAAAGAAAGAATTCGAACATTGCCACGGGCAGCACGGGGAACAGTAAATGATTTTGTACCGCGGGAAGATCCTGAGTGGGATCCGAATGTGTCTGGAGATTATAAAAAGTTAAGAATTTACCAGGAATTATTGGTAGAAGGAGTACGATGTGGGATACCAAAAACACTAAACTGGTCAAAGTTATACTCATTAAGACAGGATAAAGGGGAATCTCCTTCAGCCTTCTTAGAGAGGTTAAAAGAGACAGCATGGAAATATACAAATTTAGATGTTGAAGATGAATCAGGAAAATTGCAATTAGCGTTGATTTTTATGGGACAATCACAGGAAGACATTAGGAAAAAACTTCAGAAGTTAGAAGGTGGGGAGACAAGAGATTTGGAAAAATTATTAGAAGTAGCCTGGAAAGTGTACAACAATAGAGAAAAGGAATCTACTAGGAGGCAGCAAGTAAGCTTATTGGCACTTCTGCAAGCTCCAGGAGGGAATAATGGGGCCAGTAGCCATAGAGGACGGGGTCGTGGTAATAGAGGAAGGGGAGGAATGGGTAGAGGATTTAACAAACAATCGGGATTCGGAAATCAATGTGGGGGAGGACGTGGTAAGATAGGTCCAAATCAATGTGCTCTTTGTAAAGGACAAGGACATTGGAAAAATGAATGCCCACTGAATGCTGGAAATGGAATAAATCCGTGGCAACTGAATGCTGGAAATGGAATGAATCCGTGGAGCCCCCAGAGCTTTGCAAATTCGCAAAACCCTGTTAATGTGGGCACGCCACAAGGTGTCGCTCATGCATTTATGTTAGGGAATTACCAGAATCAAAGCTGACTAGATCGGGATTTAACAGTTGTTTTAGAAGTAGAGGGAGAGCCGACAGAATTTAGAATAGATACTGGAGCTAGTTTCTCGGCAATGAATAAATTGATGGGGCCATTAAGTGATTCAACTGCATGGGTGGTAGGAGTTTCAGGACAAATAGAGGAAAAGACGTTTCTACGACCCCTAGATATCAAATTTAGAGGAAAAGAATTAGATCATCAATTTTTGTACATGCCCAACAGTCCTGAATGTTTACTAGGAAGAGATCTGCTCTCAGCCTTGCAAGTTAAAATTATATTTGAAAAAGGGAGGGTCAAGATAGAAATTCCGGAAGAGAACTTAGCAAAAATTTTTGTTGTAAAAGAGGTAGAAAAGGAAGAGATACCGCAGGAAATAGAACAGGCTGTAGTGCCTTGGGTGTGGGAAACAGGGGTCCCTGGAAAATCCAAAGCTGCTACTCCAGTTAGAATAGAATTAAAAGAAGGAGCACAACCTGTTAGAGTGCGACAATACCCAATCAGTTTAGAAGCCAGGAAAGGAATAGCCCCAATGATCTCACAGTTTCTAGTTTTAGGGATATTAAAAGAATGTGAGTCAGAGTTTAATACTCCCATTTTTCCAGTAAGAAAGCCTAATGGTAAGTATAGGTTAGTACAAGACTTGAGAGCAGTAAACCTCATTACAAAAGATATCCACCCAGTAGTAGCAAATCCCTATACTTTGTTAACATCTGTTTCTGAGAGATTTCAGTGGTTTACAGTGATTGACTTGAAAGATGCCTTCTTCTGCATACCACTGGCACCAGAAAGTTGGAAGATTTTTGCCTTTGAGTGGGAAAACCCAGAGACTGGACGAAAGCGACAGCTTACTTGGACTCGATTACCACAAGGATTCAAATGTTCACCTACAATATTCGGTAATCAGTTAGCAAAAGAACTTGAAGAATGGAAGACTACTCAGGTAAAGGAATCTCCTTTTTCATATATAATACTTCAGTATGTTGATGACATCTTCCTGGGAGCTACAGAACAGGGACTCTGTCGTCAGTTAACCATTGAACTGTTAAACATGCTGGGGCAAGCAGGCTACCGGGTTTCAAAAGAAAAGGCTCAACTAGTAAAACAGAAAGTTATTTATCTGGGATGTGAAATTTCTCAAGGAGTCCGGCGTTTGGGTGCAAATCGTATACAAGCAATATGTGCTATCCCAGTACCCCGAAATAATCAAGAATTAAGATCTTTTCTAGGAATGGTCGGATGGTGCAGGCTGTGGATTCCCAACTTTGGGCTGACTGCCAGACCATTATATGAAGCAGTAAAAGAGCCCAAGCTGACCTGGGGGACGAAGCAGGAGAAAGCATTCCAGGAACTGAAAAGAGCCCTCCAGGAAGCACCTGCCCTGGGACTACCAGACCTAACCAAAGAATTCCAGCTTTATGTCTGTGAGAGACAACGAACGGCTTTAGGAGTGCTCACTCAGCGGTTGGGATCCTGGAAGAGACGGGTGGGGTATTTCTCCAAACAGCTAGACGCAGTAAGTGGGGGATGGCCGGGGTGCCTCAGAGCCGTGGCAGCGACGGTTATTCTAATTCAAGAAGCACGAAAATTGACTCTGGGGAAACACATGGTGGTGTACATGCCCCACATGGTCATAACAGTTTTGGAACAAAAAGGGGGGCATTGGCTCTCATCTAACCGTATGTTACAATATCAGGCTCTGTTAAGAGAGCAAGATGATGTTGAACTTAAAATCACTAACCATCTCAACCCAGCAGAATTCCTTAGGTCTACAAAGGAAGAAGGTGTCCTGGAGCACGACTGTGTAGAGACCATTGAACAGGTCTACGCGAGTAGAAAAGACGTGAAGGATGAACCACTGACAGATCCTGACTGGGAGTTGTATACTGACGGATCTAGCTTTGTGGAGAATGGCACCAGGTATGCTGGGTATGCAGAAAACGGTGACCAAAGTGCGAGTTATGCCCACTAGGAAACAATTAGACATGTGGGATGGTCCTCCCTTAAAAATCAATTGTACCTTCCAATTTGATAATTGTCAGAAATCAGTTAAAGTAAAGTGGTGGAAATTGAATATGACAAATCAATCTTGGGAATCACAAAATCAAGGAGTTAGCTGGTGGTCAAATAGTAAGGGAAGTAAAGAGTGGCTAAATATCTCTAATCCCAGAGTAGGGAAGACAGAAGGTACATTTCTTTTTGTGGTCTCATGTGGAAAAGAAAAAGATTACGGGACAAGGACAGCAGTAGCCGTACTACATCAAGGAGTAAGAGTCAAACCAGAACACAGTGTTTACCCGGCCCAGGAAGGAAGAGATCTGATTCTAAGTTGCAAAATTCCAGAAGGACAGTATTCTGAATATGGGTGGTGGTTTAAGGGACAGAACTTGAAAGTTGGGAAGAGACATCAGATTGAAAAGAGGGCAGATGCAATAGTTTTTAAAATCAAAGAAATGTGAAGAGGAGAAGATGAGGGCCAATATACTTGCTGGATAAGTAGAGATGACTGGTGGGATACTGGAATTACCGCCGTCTACATAAGGACTGAAAGAATAACCCGGCAAGTAAGTAACCTGCAGATTCCAGATAGAGAAGTAGAACAAGAAAACCTAGTTGTAGGCCTAATTCGTGATTTTGGGAAAGTACAGAATGTCACAAAAATCACTGCATGTCTCCCTATGCCTTATGCTGCAGGAGACCCAATCCCATGGGGAATAATTCCAGTGCCAGAAATTCCTAAAGTGTTTAAGAATACTACATGGAATTGCAGATTTGTAACCAAAACATGGAATGAAATGACAGATGCATGTTTATTAAGGGACAAAATGACTAAGAAACAATGTGAACAAATGGCTGGATTTTTCCGATGGGTAGTAGTTGGAACTTGGGTAACAAGCAAAAATATTGACAAATTAAAGGGATCTTGTTAATTACAGAGTCGGTAACATACCCCTGTTCTAAAGTTCCAGTTCAAATAAAACGAGAAAAACAAGAAGAAGTATGTCAAAATATTACTAGCTCTACAAGCATGGAAGAGTGGTAAACAATTTGGGGACCCAACCTATTAGAGACTTTTAGTTATATTGGAAAAGTACAGTGGTGTATTCACTGGAAAGGGAAAAGGAATCAAACTTATTCTACAGGAAATAGAGGAAATCATAATTGGAGGACATAGACACACACAAAGGAGAATTGGAATTGTAATCGAATATACACATGTTATACTCCAGACGATGAAATAGGTTTAATACCAGTCAAAACACTCTTGCAGTTAGGATGTGAATGTCGAGGATATAATCATACTATTAAGGGATCTGTGAAAAACATTGATTGCCGTACCACCACAGTTAAGAGTCCAGGAAATTTAGTGTGGGTAATGGGGCATGGCCAGTGGACCACTCATATGCCAATAGATGGTCCGGTTGTACCTGTCACACTAGGGATACCTACTCTCTGTCCATTCTGGAAACAGGATAAGTTAACATCAGTAGAAATACAACCATGAGGAAAAAGAGAAATTAGTAAGGACATTGATGACTTGAGGTTGGGAGATTGGCATGATCCATCAGCAGAAGTTAAATTTGGATGGGTATTAGAGTCTTTGTTTGCACCAATTTCAACATACCGTAACAGGGAGATGTTGTTTAAATTAATGGGACAAACTGAAAGGTTAGCAGCGGTCACTAAGAAAGGATTTAAAGATCTAAATTGGCAATTACAGGCCACCACTAGAATGACAGTACAGAATCGAATGGCTTTAGATTTAATCCTATTAAAGGAACATGGAGTCTGTGGATATCTGCATGCAAAAGACGAACATTGTTGTGTGCACATCCCAAATGTCACTCAGGAAGTAGAGAAAGATATTAGTCGATTAGAACAAATTGACGAGTATGTTCATGGACTACAAAAGGAAGCAGAACACAATTGGATCGAAGCATTATTCAGCTCCCTAGGTCTTCATGTGTCAGGATGGATATCGTCTGTTATCCAGTAAGGAATATTGATTGTAATAATTATTGTCATAGCCAATTGTTTATAAGTGTCTTTTAGGAATGATTGTGAAAGAAGGTCAACATACGAGACGCATTATGAAAGCTATAACAAGAACAGAAGTAATCTCACCGCAAGATGGATCACCTTCTCCCTATCAAGAAACTGCAGCCTGAAGACTGCTACGTTTGAGCATCCTTGCAGGAAAAGCCTGAAGAATGCTCAAAAGGGGGGACATGTTGCAGAATGATTCAAATTTAGTAGTAGAATGGCTAAGGCTTAGTAGGAGAGTAGGCCTAGAAAACAACACTCCAAAGTAGTAGGTTAGTAACTTTGTGAGAATGGCATGTACTGAAGAGGTAGGAACAATAATCAAAAGATTTAACCAAGCATGTATATAATGATTTGTTACCTTAGGTATGGTAAGAGTCTGTTAAACAGTTTCTAGGGGTAAGACAACTTAAGCAGATTTATGATTAGAGTAGGTGATTTCCAATTGTTATCAGTATGAAATATGAGTTTGTGTTTGTAACTAAGTGTAACTGTTTTCATGTAGAAATTGCACGTAGACATGTTTGTGTGAGAGCATAAAAGCTGAACGAAAAATGAGGGTCTTCGGAATCCTGACTTGGGACGCTAGTCCTCAGGTTCCCGGGTCCCGAATAAAGCACCGCATAAACCGGCACTCTGTTGGTTTGTGTTTTTGTTACGGGCAACACTAGCATTTTGATGATATTGTTCATGATTTTTCTGCGCTTTGATAAACTCTTCTTCATCCTCTGTTGCCATGGAAACTAACCTATCCGCCCTAGCATTTCCTTCACCTAGTCCAATGTCCCATTTATGACTCCTTACATGTATGATGGCATATTCATGATCTCTGTTCGTCACTGCTAACCACAATTGACAAAATAATTGAAATAACCTCTTATTCTGGACTTCCTTAATTAAGGCCCCCTCTATTCGGTTTACTACTCCGGCTACATAGAATGAGTCAGTAACAATATTAAGGGGTCTATTCATGCTAACTAATGCTCTGACTACTGCTAACAATTATAAAATTTGCAATGCATCCGTCGGTTTTCCTGTTATGATTTCATGCTTCCATTCTTCTTTCTCCATCCAAGTTAAAGCAGCTGTGTGGGACTTTTTGCCAGCATCTGTATAAACTGTTCATGCGTGTGGAATCGGTTGGTCCTGCTTTTTAGGTTTTAGTATCCATTACCAGGAACCAATCCATGCTGTAGGAACATTATTCAATTTACTGGTAATTATAGGACATGATATTCCCAATAATGCTTCTTGAAGATCCTCGTTAGTACATAGACACCAATCAAGAACATTCTTCTACATTGGTAATCGTATGCGTACAGGTTCTTGAGCATTAATCTGTAATACACCCTCTCTACCCTTTTTTATTAGGGCTGCCAACATTTCAATTTTTTGTAAAAGTGTTTTAGACTGTTGTATGCTAGTCGATAGCCATTCTATGACACCTATATCTTCCCCGCTTCTTTTTGTGACTGTGTAATGGCCCCTAAGACATATTTATCAGCCCAGAAAGTAGGTTCTAAAGGTAGATCCCACTGTTATCTCCGGACACGGCCTTGAGTGACACAGTCTAAAATTTGTTGGAGTATGAATTGTTGGTGCTTTGTTACAGTAATCCTTGTTGTGGGGTCTATTCCTTTTAATAGGGCGCGCAATTCAGACAAAAGGTCAGCAAGGATTCCTACTACAGGATGTAGCCACTGTACATAACCAAGAAGTTTTTGTGAATCATTCACAGTGCGCAATTTTGATTGAAATATCAATTTCTGTGGAACAACAGCATGTCGAGAGGTAGTCCATCCTAAATATCTCCATGGTGCCGTCCTTTGAATTTTTTCATCTGCTATCATAAATTTGAATTTTTCCAGATGTTTGCGAATTATCTGCATTTGCCGGGGTAAAAAATCTTCAGGCTGACAGAATAAAATATCATCCATGTAATGATAGATTATACAATCAGGCCATCTACGCCTCAAGGCTTGTAATGCAGTGTCCACATATAATTGGCATAGAGTTGGACTGTTTTTCATCCCTTGTGGTCATACTGTCCACTCAAACCTTTGATCAGGCTTTTCTCGATTGATGGTAGGTAATGTAAAAGCAAAACGTTTAGTATCAAGAGGATGTAACTGAATTGTAAAGAAAAAATCTTTTAAATCTATAAGAAGTAAAGACCAGTTCATAGGAAGCATTGCAGGATTTGGCAGTCCAGGTTGTAAAGCTCCCATTTGTGAATTGACTGCCCGCAGATCATGCAATAATCGATATTTTCCAGACTTTTTCCTTATTACAAATATAGGTGTATTCCAGGGACTAGTAGAAAGTTTTAAATGTCCTTGATTAAGTTGTTCTTGCACTAATTTATGAGCAGCTTCCAGGCTTTCTCGTTTCAGAGGTCATTGCTTAACCCATGCCGGGGTATCAATAACCCAAGTAATATGAATTGGGAAAGACCAAGCAATGGCTATTCCCCCAAAGGGTGATCATTGGAGAGTTTCATTCTGATTTGTGTTAGGATAGCTCTTCCTATTAAGCATTGTACTCTTGGTAGAAGTTGTACGACAGAAAAAACAGCATTAGCTACACGACCCTCTACTTCTATACTTAAAGTAGGAGTTTGCATAGCAATTGAGGCACCTGCAATGCCAGTCACAGTTGTAGTAGAAGGTTGCAGAGGCTAATGTTTCGGCCAACAATGAGGTACTATTATAGTAGAATCCGCTCCTGTATCCAGCAAAGCATTTAGTGTTTTTGTTTGATCTTTCCAGATAATTGTAACTTTATGTTTTGGTCATTTGTTTAAATCTAGTGTCAATAAGGTAAGTCCTTTGGTAGAACCAAATCCATGATCTCCAGGTTGCATTAATTGTCGGTTATTGGTCAAAGGTTTTGTTAACTGAGGTAAGGGTATTAATTGAACAATGCGTTGTCCTTTAGGAATTTTCAAACATGGAAAAACAGTGTATGCCATGACCATTATCTGTCCAGTATAATCATCATCAATAAGTCCAGGCAATACAAAAAAGCCAACAAGACTAGCTGATGATTTTCCAATCAGCAGTGCACCAAACACCTGTTTATTTATTATCAAAGGCCCGAAAATTCCGGTGGGAATCTTTTGAGGTTGGGTGGATAGCAAGGTGACCTCTACTGCTGTTGCCAAATCCAATCCGAGGCTACCGGTTGTGGTGGGTTGTAATCCAGAGTTGTTGGCTATGATAGATTGTAATCCAGGGTTGTTGGTTGCGGCGGGTTGCAACTGCTTTCTTGTCTGTGAAAAGGATTGTTCGGTGAAAAACTGTTGGTTGAAGTTATCTGTGCTGCAGCGACGACTTGCGTCCGCGCACGGCCACTGCAATTCCTCGCGCTCCGTCGTGAGTTTCCCAAGTGATTTCGGCAGGCAGAAGTATTGTGGGTGGAGCTCTGGCATTGCTGGTACCAAACTCCTGCTGCTCGGCAGTCCTTTTTAATGTGTCCAGTGTTTCCACATCGATAACACCTCATTCGACTTTTTCCTCCTGAAGCATTGTGCACCGTCGCCTGAAGGGGCGCAAGAGCAGCTAAAACCTGAGCCTGAGAGCTTGCTGCTTGCTCCTTAATACCCTTAGCAAGATCCTGAATAGCATTAACTAAAAATGCATTTTCTCCTGTAGGAATAGTCAACATTTTCTCTAACACTTCCTCTATAGTCCAGTGAGGACCTTCATGAGCTATGACCTGCTTAACAACACCGGAAGCATTTTGTAATGTACACTGTTTCATCAAAACCCCTTTCATATAATCTGGAACTCCTGCTTTTGTAATTGCTGCAGTTAATATGTCAACAAATTCACCAAGCTATTCATTTCTCCCTTGCTTTAGGTTCATGTACCTCGGCATTCCACCTGGCTCTTTCACCTTATCTAAAGCTTTTCTAACAAATTCCATCGCTTCACTAACCTTATCTGGCCCAATGTGTACTTGTGCTTCAGTCCGAGTATATGGTCCCGTCCCCATTAACTCATCAATCGTAACATCATGTAGGGGGTCTCCTTGTGGTCGCTGTTCAGCTACACTCTCATTAACAAGTGCTTACCAATGTGCATTAAACAGTAATTGTTGATGTTCTGTATGTATCAGGGGTGTTATAGAGCGAAGAACTGATGGTAATAAAAGATGTGTGCTCCAAAAATAATCTAGCTTTTTTTTAGTCGACCCCCATGCAAGCCAAATTCACTAACGGTACTTCGTAGCTGTGCCAGGACTTTCCAATCTAAAGCAGTAATAGTAGCTATCACTGCCCCATCAGTGTCTTGATTATGTATAGCAGGAAAAGCCTGAGAGCTTACAGCCTGCAATCCATGAGAATCACCCTGCTCCATACAGTGCCTAGCAAGCGCAGCCCAGGTCTCTCTCCGCTCTTTCGCCATGGCCTCCGCCAGGTCACTATGTTCCCTAGGGACAGGCTCCTTGGTCAGCTTAGCAGGAGAAGGGGGTACCGGCCAGGACTCGCATTACTCTGCCGGCACTACAGATTGATCGGGTGACAGAGCAGGCGCTGCAGATGCCTCTGAGTCTAATGACTTTTCTCTGTAAAGGTCAGGGGGTGCCGTAATGGGTGCGGAGGGAAAAGATGCAGCAGGGATTGAAACTGTTTGCACAGCTGGGGGTGAGGGTTTGTATGAAAACCAATCAGTAATTTTATACTCCTTATTCTGATGTCTCACACTGTGTGCTTTTTCTGCTGCCCTGCGTTCTGCCTCATGTTACAACAGTGTATTATAAACACCCCTCCAAAGCTTTCCTAGCTTTTTTGCAACTTTATCTTCATCTAAAACAGCCTCCCATATTTTATCACCAAATTTATGCCATTCCTCTAAGGAATGTACAGTATGTGGATTAATAAAACAATCCTTAGCAGATCCAAAAGTAAGCAACTCTCCGAGTTCCTTTTTAAGATCTATATCCTTAGTACCCTTTTTCTGTAAAAATTCAGAGAACAAACTATATGCTGCTTCCCTATCCATACCTATATCAGCACGATGTTGCAGCCTTTCAGGGTCCGGCAGCGCGTACGGTAGAGTTTGTCTGTACAACGCTCCAGGTCCGAAGTCACTCCTTATGCTCACTTTTTTCTATCAGCCGCGTTGCTAAAGGTTCCGACACCTTGCCATCCAACTGTGGATTCCCCCATTTTCTTTAAGTAGAGAAGTCGGGGTCACCGTTTTTTGTAGACCACGGGACAGGAAGAACACACAATAAAAAATGAGTCATGACTTATCCCACTTTATTATGGTGTTAACACAGTTTTATAGTGTTGTTAGTTAGCCTCATACATATTACAAGGGCTAGCTCATTATTGACTCCTGATTATATTTGCGTAAATGCTGTTTCTTTCTCATTCTTATGGTTACTTGTTTGCTACTGGTTCTACTTTCCCATTTGCTTTATTCTATTCTTTTGTCACTTACGCAGTTTCACAGATACAGTAACCTTCGAATAGTTTTCCCTTACCGTGGGACCAGAGCTATAACATCTCTCTCATGTCCTCTTTCTATCAACCATGTTTCTGTAATATGTTCAACAGGGGGTGGGTCCCGATGTGCTGCTGGAACCACCCCCTGCCAGGGTGGGCCTGTCAACCTGGGGCACCTCCTCAACCGAACCTGGGGGACGGACTGGCAACTGGGAGGGGTTTTGGGAAAGAATGGGAAGGTTGAGAAGGGGTTGGGGGTCGTGGAGGTAAGTGGGAAGGGGTTTGGGGGAACTTGGGGGGTTGGGAGGGAGTTTGGGGAGATTGGGGCGACTGTAAGGGGTTCTGGTGAATCGTTGGGGGTCTGGGAAAGGACTGTGAGAGAGTTTGGGGGCGTCCTCGAGGGGAAGGGGGCAACTAGGAGAGGGTTTGAGGGGTCCTGGGACGGTTGGAGGTAACTGGAAGGGGGTTGGGGGCACCTTTTGGGTTTTTGTGGGTCTGGGAGGCACTCGGGGGGGCTAGGAGGGTTTGAGGGGAAGTTGGGAGTGTCCTGTGGGACCGGGATTGGATTTGAGTGCTCCTGGAGGGGCTGGGAGCCCTTTATACCTTTATACTACAGGCATTGTCTAGTATTGATGGGGATAATCAGTGAGCTGACTGTTTCATAATCATCCAAATTTGAACAAGACTTTGAAGGTGGTCAACTTCAGTTTGAAGCAGCTCATTTATAGCAACAAGTTGATCCGATTTTTCTCCTGTTTCCCTCTCAAAGGCTAATAATGACTTCAACACTACATTTTCTGATTTCCGAACAGTAGACTCAACATCAGAAATCCATTCATGACTTCCCTGTCAGCACTCCATCCAAATGTCTGTGCACTCACTTTGGCCTGAGAGAAACCGGCCTGTTTGCTGGGCATTGACCTAGTAAGTTTTCTTTTTGCAGGTGGAAAAGGGCAGATAAAGAAAAAATAGATGAGTCCAGCAGAAGTGATGCTGCTTCTGTCAAGAGCAGAGCAGAGGCCGAAAGCACTTGAGGAAGTTGCTTGCAGAAGCACTGTGCATTCCAAGTTACAGCTCAGGAGTCTCAGTGACTTGTCCAACATGAGAGTTCCTTTTCCATTTCTCAACCCCCAGATTCCTCAGGAGTAGGAAACTGAAAACACTGACTCAGAAAAGCTCCTTTCCTTCCTAATAATTGTGTTTTGTCCTTCCCATTTGACAGTGTTCTTGGAAATGTGCTGGTGTGGTCTGAATCTGGGAGCAGCCCTGACCTCACAAAACACTCATCCTGTCTGGTTCCTGCTAGGGTTCTCGCCACCCACCGACAGCTTCTCCCTGCAGAGGTGTGGGCAACTACCCCGGCAGGATGAGATCTGACCCTGGTAGGCAGCAGGGTCCCTGCCCTGACACGAAGAACCCCGGAGCACAGGGACCCTGTTCTGCAGGACAGCCCCGGGCACCCCTGGCTGCACCCCCACCTTCACACCCTGCAACCATCCCTGGCAGAAGGAGCCCACCTGCGATGTCCCTCAGAAGGTGCTGCAGGGAAGGCCTACCCTGGAGAACATCCTCCTCCTGTGCAACAGAGAAACTGGGAGAGTCCTGACAAATGCATAAGGCTGTGGGATGTGGTAGCTTTAGGAGATTCCTCCAGGAACAGAAGCGACCTTGCCCTGCACCTGTAGACTCACTCTGCAGAGTGTGAAGTCGTGTCCCCAAGGGAAGTCTCAGCTGAACACCTCCCATCTTTTCGCTGCCTTTAACCTCCTTCTGCCTTGCTTCTCTTCTCTCGTGCCTGCAGGCAGCCCCCTCGGGCCTGCTGGGCTGTGCAGAGGAGCTGCTCCTGGGCAGAGCTGTCTGCAGTGCTGCCCGCTTGCCAGGAGCTCCCTGTGTGCCAGGAGCCCGACCCAGCTGAGCAGCAGAGCAAGATCCAAAGGCAACGCTTTCTCTGCCCCTCTGGGTTCCCCGCAGGTGTCCCTGGGGCTCCAGGGGAACCTGCTGTGGAACAGGCTGAAGGAAACAATGATGTTCCCTCTTCTCACCTCTTCAGTGACACTTCCTTCCAGCAGTGACATTTCTCCCCTTAGAAAATTAACAGGGTAAGATGATCACCTTTTCTAGTTTCATCATTACGCAGGACACCAGGAGGGTGACAGCAAAGGATCTGATAACTCCCTGGCAGAGTGGGGATTTTCCTGGAGTGACACCCAGAAATGTGTCAGGGCTCTGAGAGGTGTCTACCCCTGAGCTGGACTGGTGCACTGCTCACACACACTGGGGTGTTCAGTGACACGAGTCCTTCCGTCCCACACACACAGGCAGTTCATTGCAGCAGGGGCAATGTCTCCCTGGAGCCACCTCAGCCCTGTAGTGTTCCCACCCTGCCACACCTACACTTCAGGTGATCATTGGGGTTTTCTACTCTCTGGAACTGCCCTGTCCAGCCCCTCCCCGGTCCCCCCATCTCCCTACCCCGCCCCAGCCCAACAGAGTAGCACAGTCTTGTCCTGTAGCAAGAAAGGGAGGAAATAGAGGACAGGGACAGTGACTGCGTGTCTGGACTGCTCAGGAGATCATCAGTTCAGGCGATTGTTCCTGCAGCCCCTGGCCCGGACTCTCTTCCCAGTGGCCCAGGCAGCTGCTACCACTAGGAACAAACTTTGCTGCCCAGGAGGGTCCTGTAGTGCAGGACTTTGCAGATGACCACATAGTGATCATAGAACATGATGGTGAGAAGGGCAACCTGTGCTGGGATCAAGAAGAAAAGCAAAAACCACCTGTGCAGCTCATCCTGAGTAGGAGATGCCCCTGGTGTTCCAGAGGGAATTGGCCATGGCTTTGGGGACAGTGGTGTAGATGCAGCCCAGGTGCGTGAGGGAGAGGTGGAGTAGGAAGAAGTCCCTGGGGGTGTGCAGGTGGTGGTGGCAGGCTACGGCGCTGAGGATGAGGCCGTTGCCCAGAAGGGTAGCCAGGGAGGTGTAGATTCTGGAGTGTAGAAGACAGGCTTAGCATGACTTTAAGATGATTTCTTCTGAATTTTTTGATTTATTTTTCTACTGCCAGGTCTGACAGCTGTGTCACGGTGACACAGGGGGCATCGTGGAACCAAAGGAACCCTGAGACATTTCAGAATCCCACGTGTGTTGGGTCTGCCTGAGCTGGAGTTCACTTTCTCGCTGCAACCATCACAGTACTGTGCTTTGCATTGGTAGCTACAAAGAGGTTAATCACACCAGTGATTTGGCAACTGCTGAGCAGGGTTGGCACAGCGTCTGCATTGTCAGCTTCCTCCATTTCCTTAATATGCCAGTTGGGGCTCCATGGGGGTACTCTGCCATGCATGAATCAAAGAATTAGTATAAATTTCGGAGTATAAATACAGTGATACTTAAAGACATTCCCTTCCCAAGCAGTCCATACTTACGATTTTGGGGTCAAATAGCGTCTGGGATTGTATTCGTTGAGCAAGACTGCCATCTAGCGTCCATTTCTCCTGGGAGGGGCAGTCACTTTCGCAGGGTGGTCTTCTCGCTTAGCAGGCCTCCTAACATCTCTGTTTGATCTATCCGACCTCTAACCCCTAAACTAAATAGTCTAGGACCAGTAAAGATATGTGACTTAGAATTTGCTTAAAAAGCGTATAATTGACATTCTTCTTAACAGAACAATCTCTTATTTAACAAGTTTTCTGAGGCATGTAAGCTTGAAGATGGTCATACGATATACTCTCTATTACTTTCCATGTATCATCTACATTCTCTATCCTAAAATTAAGTGTAGTCTTAAAAGAAAAGATGTCTACCATGCCAAGAAAGCAAATCCCTTTGTTGATTAGGATTTTTATCTAAGAAAAACTTCTGATTTACTAAGTCATTTAGAAAAGAGATCCTCTCTCATTTCAGTGCCATTGTGACAATATGAGGCCACCTGTAACACATGGAACACTGAACACTGCAGATTCCCATGGAATCAAGGGGCCATTGTGACACTCTAGGGCGTCATTGAAGAGGGAGGCCTTGCAGAGAGACCTCGTCAGAGGTTTGGGCAGTCATCAACCAGGAGAAGTTCAACAAGGAGCAGTGCTGGATTCTGTCCCTGGGATGGGGCTACCCAGGATGTACAGACAGACTGGGAATGACATGCTGCGTAACGGTACTGGAAAATGACCTCTGGGGTCCTGGTGGATAGCCAGTTGGCCAAGAGTCAGTGGTGCCCTGACAGGGGCTCACCGGTTGGTCACGCAAGGGTTTTAAGACACACGAGTCCTTTACTTGCACATACACAGACAGTTCATGGCAGCAGGGGTAATATCTCCTGGGACTTCTACTGCCACGCCCGGAGCCTGGATGCACCTCAGCCCTGTGGGGTGCCACCTGCTCTACCACTATCTGAGATGCCCCACGGCCTGAGAGATGGACACGGGGAGCTCTGTCCAAAGCAGCACATCCCAGAGCTGCATCCAGGGGCTTTGCGAGGCTTTAGTACCATAAATGCAAAGTGACACCGAGACATCCTTTGTCCCACATAACTTCAAGGCTCCCCCAGGAGGTTGATGGTATTTGTATTGTTCAGGGTCATCTCCCCACACCAATGCCAGGTATGTGCTCAAGACTTGTCTGTGCAATGCAAACAGATCACCCTCTTTAGTCCTTCCGTGGCTCTCCAGGGAAGGCTAAAGAACCTCTCTGGGTTGGGTGAGAAGCCAGTGCTGGAAGTAGTGGTTCTACTGTGAGTGCCAACAAAGACTGGTTGATAGGTCTGTGATGCATGCCCTGGGGAGTTGACCTGGGTTTTCCAGTGCACATGGCAATAGAACGCAATCTGCCCTGCTTGTCCTTTGTGTCCTCCTACGGACGTGACAGCGATGGGAAACATAATGAACTTTTTGACTGTGCCTCTGAATGTCCCTCAACCTGCTGCAGATGTGCTGGGTCAAGCACATCCAGTTCAGGTGTGACAGCCTGTTGCCTGGTCCTCCGAGCAAGAGGAGCAGGAGGAGGGACACAGCAGATCTCACTTACAGTCACTGCATCTCCATGAAGTCCAAAGCAGGTGGGAGATGCCACACCACGTCCGAGCTTTCTCTGGGGAAGGTTCTTCTCCCACGCACTGCCTTGCCGTCGCACTGGTGCCACAGCCCCCGACAAAAACCCGAGTGGTGTTTGTCGGCAGCAGAAACGCTCCTGCTGTCAGCAAGGATGCTCCCCGGGACAGGACAGGAGAGGTTGACCCCGGGAGGCTGAGCCCGGAGGGATGATCTTCCTCTCGTACCTCTCGACCATTCTCACAAACGTGTGTCCTGGAGGACAATTCGGGAGTCTCCACGTGCCAACAGAGGAGGGATGTGAGGGAAGAGACGATGGCGGTGAAAGGAGCTCATGGTGCGTCAATTTTGAACACCCCGATTCCAACTCGCACCCCTGCAAACCAGTCCGACTCCGCGGTTCAGAACCCCGACCGCCGCCGCCCTGCCTCCACTCTCTCCTGACCTCCGCATCCAGCCCGCACCAGAGGAGAACCCGAGAGGCGCCGGTGCCGGGCTCAGCCCCGGAGCGGTGGAGTGCAGGGGAGGGAGAGGAAGGCAGAGGAGGGAGAGGAGGCGGACAGGAGGCGGCCCTCCCGGAGCAGAGAGCCGGGGATGGCGGAGGCAGCGAGACACCGGGGGGCGGATCCGCGTCTGCGGCGCTGGGGGGTAGCGGGACCGGTTGCACTGGCCGCGGCTCTGCTCAGTGAGCAGGGCTGGTGACCTGGGACCGTGGGGGCCGGGGCAGCGGCTGGGACGGCCGCCCACGTCCCTCGAAGTTGCCGTCCTGCCTGACACGTACTTCACAGAGTTCTGGCCCCGATCTAGCCTCCCGTCCGTCCCTTCCTCTGCTCCATGAAGTATTCCCTCGGAACACTCACCGCTCTTTCCTTTGTCGAACGGTTCCTGTTTCCTTGCTTTACTCTCGCTCCTTCAGAGAACTCCTACAGTCCTTCCTTCCCCTTTCCTTCTTTTCTTCTTCTCTTTGCTTTGCTTAGTCCCACAGCTTTCCATTCTTCAGTGACTCCACCAATCCACCTCTCTTTTCCGCACTCATCTCTCCAGCAAATAACAATGGACACTTCCACTACTGCACACCTTGACATCCTCTTAAAATTCTTCTCCATATGGTCCTGACTCTTTCTGTGCCCTCTCGGGCTCTGGTCTGGTGCGGGCTGGATGAGGAGGTCAGGAGAGAGCGGAGGCAGGGCGGCGGCGGTCGGGGTTCTGAACCGCGGAGTCGGACTGGTTTGCAGGGGTGCGAGTTGGAATCGGGGTGTTCAAAATTGACGCACCATGAGCTCCTTTCACCGCCATCGTCTCTTCCCTCACATCCCTCCTCTGTTGGCACGTGGAGACTCCCGAATTGTCCTCCAGGACACACGTTTGTGAGAATGGTCGAGAGGTACGAGAGGAAGATCATCCCTCCGGGCTCAGCCTCCCGGGGTCAACCTCTCCTGTCCTGTCCCGGGGAGCATCCTTGCTGACAGCAGGAACGTTTCTGCTGCCGACAAACACCACTCGGGTTTTTGTCGGGGGCTGTGGCACCAGTGCGACGGCAAGGCAGTGCGTGGGAGAAGAACCTTCCCCAGAGAAAGCTCGGACGTGGTGTGGCATCTCCCACCTGCTTTGGACTTCATGGAGATGCAGTGACTGTAAGTGAGATCTGCTGTGTCCCTCCTCCTGCTCCTCTTGCTCGGAGGACCAGGCAACAGGCTGTCACACCTGAACTGGATGTGCTTGACCCAGCACATCTGCAGCAGGTTGAGGGACATTCAGAGGCACAGTCAAAAAGTTCATTATGTTTCCCATCTCTGTCACCTCCGCAAATTCTGAAGTTTAATCAATCCGCGAATTTCTAACTCCCTGAGAACACAATACTGATCCTGCAAACAGGGAGCCCTGCATGTGTTGCCAGCCTGTGGAAAACTGGAAGTCGTGAGAGAGACAGCCTGGTGGCAGAATGGGACGCATTAGTAAAGTTACTGAGATGAGAGTTTGATAGGCCTGGGGCATCTTTGAAAGGATCTTCTGATTTTCTTTAGAGAAGGAGAAATGTGGGATTGCAGAAACAGCCGAGATGTCTTCTGGTGGCAGCAGATGGATGAGAAGACAGAAGGAGAGGGATAGCGAGAGAGGTTGAAGGGAAGAGGAGAGACAAATGAGGGGTCTGATCTTCCTCTTCTTTCTCTCTTCATTTCCTTACAGAAATAAGATCGTCTGAATTGAACACATGCAAGACAGCAAGTACGAGAACTGCAAAGATTTTTCTCTATTCAGTGGTATTTCCCCTCGGGGTTTGAAAAGGTTGTTTAGTGTTTTCTGGGAGGAGGAGGAAGGATGCGTTGTTGAAAAGCCGGGATATAGAGAGGAGGGCACCCAGGCAAAAAGTGAGGACGAGATAGCCAGTATTCATGCTAAGACCAATCTGCCTGTTTGCTGAGAGAATCAGAAATCACTCTCCCGTCCCGAGAGGAGAGAGCTGCCAGAAACGACTATCTTGAAGAGCAAAGGAAGCAGGAGGGCAGAGAAATAAACTCTTCTTTCAGTGCCTGAACTGCTCCATTTCGGTTTCTCCCTCCCCAAGCAGCAGCCTCTCTGGTTCCCTCAGCCGATGGCATTCTGATAATTACCTGGCTCTGGGGACTCAGTCATGGGCAGGGTCTGTTCCCGGTCAGCTCGCAGTGCAGACCTCCCCTCCCCAGATGCTATTCCCTGCTCTTCTGCACAACCACTGCTGGGTTTTTGGGAGTTGCCGGCATCTTCCCTACTGCAGCTTTCACATCTTCCCGTGCTATCTGCAGCTCTCTGGGCTTCTTCCATCTTCCTCGGGGAACACGTGTCTCCTCCGCCTCTCCAGTGTCTCCCCTGTCCTTCTTCTTCTGCCTGGGAAGAAGAATGCCTCTCTTCCAGCTCCCCAGGAGAGGGAGATGAGCCCTGCTGGGCAGCACCCCGGGTCTCTGGCTGTGCCTTTCTCTACCGGGAAAATGTAGAGTGTGAGAGAGGAAAGTGTCTCCAACAGGGCTGCTGCATATTCCAGCAGTGGTAAGAACAGCATATACGCCGTCCCTGCTACAATGAACTGCCTGTGTGTGTGCGAGGGAAGGACTCGTGTCACTGAACACCCCAGTGTGTGTGAGCAGTGCACCAGTCCAGCTCGGGGTGGACACCTCTCAGAGCCCTGACACATTTCTGGGAGTGACTCCAGGAAAACCTCCACTGTGCCAAGGAGTTATCAGATCCTTTGCTGTCACCCTCCTGGTGTCCTGCGTAATGATGAAACTAGAAAAGGTGATCATCTTACCCTGTTAATTTTCTAAGGGGAGAAATATCACTGCTGGAAGGAAGTGTCACTGAAGAGGTGAGAAGAGGGAACATCATTGTTTCCTTCAGCCTGTTCCACAGCAGGTTCCCCTGGAGCCCCAGGGACACCTGCGGGGAACCCAGAGGGGTAGAGAAAGGACTGCCTTTTGTTCTTGTTTTGCTGCTCAGCTGGGTCGGGCTCCTGGCACACAGGGAGCTCCTGGCAAGCGGGCAGCACTGCAGAGAGACAGCTCTGCCCAGGAGCAACTCCTCTGCACAGCCCAGCAGGGCCGAGGGCACTGCCTGCAGGCACGAGAGAAGAGAAGCAAGGTAGAGGGAGGTTAAAGGCAGTGAAAAGATGGGAGGTGTTCAGCTGAGACTTCCCTTGGGGACACGACTTCACACTCTGCAGAGTAAGTCTACAGGTGCAGGGCAAGGTGGCTTCTGTTCCTGGAGGAATCTCCTAAAGCTACCACATCCCACAGCCTTGTGCATCTGTCAGGACTCTCCCAGTTTCTCTATCGCACAGGAGGAGGATATTCTCCAGGGTAGACCTTCCCTGCAGCACCTTCTGAGGGACATCGCAGGTGGGCTCCTTCTGCCAGGGATGGTTGCAGGGTGTGAAGGTGGGGGTGCAGCCAGGGGTGCCCGGGGCTGTCCTGTAGAGCAGGGTCCCTGTGCTCCGGGGTTCTTCGTGTCAGGGCAGGGACCCTGCTGCCTACCAGGGTCAGATCTCATCCTGCCGGGGTAGTTGCCCACACCTCTGCAGGGAGAAGCTGTCGGTGGGTGGCGAGAACCCTAGCAGGAGTCAGGCAGGGTCTTACTGCCGTTGGGGAAGTGCTGCGTGAGGTCAGGGCTGCTCCCAGATTCAGATCACACCAGCACATTTCCAAGAACACTGTCAAATGGGAAGGACAAAACACAATTATTAGGAAGGAAAGGAGCTTTTCTGAGTCAGTGTTTTCAGTTTCCTACTCCTGAGGAATCTGGGGGTTGAGAAATGGAAAAGGAGCTCCCATGTTGGACAAGTCACTGAGACTCCTGAGCTGTAACTTGGAATGCACAGTGCTTCTGCAAGCAACTTCCTCAAGTGCTTTCGGTCTCTGCTCTGCTTTTGACAGAAGCAGCATCACTTATGCTGGACCCATCTGTTTTTTCTTTATCTGCCCTTTTCCACCTGCAAAAAGAAAACTTACTAGGCCAATGCCCAGCAAACAGGCCGGTTTCTCTCAGGCCAAAGTGAGTGCACAGACATTTGGATGGAGTGCTGACAGGGAAGTCATGAATGGATTTCTGACGTTGTGTCTACTGTTTGGAAATCAGAAAATGTAGTGTTGAAGTCATTATTAGCCTTTGAGAGGGAAACAGGAGAAAAATCGGATCAACTTGTTGCTAAAAATGAGCTGCTTCAAACTGAAGTTGACCACCTTCAGAGACTGGTTAAAATTTGGATGATTATGAAACAGTCAGCTCACTGATTATCCCCATCAATACTAGACAATGCCTGTAGTATAAAGGCGTAAAGCCCTCCCAGGACCCTCAAATCCAATCCCGGTCCCACAGGACACTCCCAACTTCCCCTCAAACATTCCCAGGCCCCACGAGTGCCTCCCAGACCCACAAAAGCCCACCAGATGCCGCCAAACCCCGTTCCAGTTACCTCCAACCGTCCCAGGACCCCTCAAACCCTCTCTTAGTTGCCCCCTTCCCCTCGAGGACGCCCCCAAACTCTCTCACACTCCCTTCCCAGACCCCCAATGATTCCCTAGAACACCTCAGAGTCACCCCAGTCTCCCCAACCTCCCTCCCAACCCCCCAAGTTCCCCCAAACCCCTTCCCACTTACCTCCATGACCCCCAACCCCTTCTCAGACTCCCCATTCCTTCCCAAACCCCCTCCCAGTTGCCGGTCCGTCCCCCAGGCTCAGCAGAGGAGGTGCCCCAGGCTGACGGGCCCACCCCGGCAGGGGGTGGTTCCAGCAGCGCGTCGGGATCCACCCTGAAAGCTCCCACCTGCCCTGGAGCCACCTCAACTGCCCCTGCAAGAGAGAAATCCAGGCTGGAGCAGAGCAGGGGATGGGGTCGGACTGGGACCTCCACGGGCAGGGGTACTGGGAGAGCAGGGGAGAGACCGTGATGGGCTGAGGGAGCACTGGGAGAGGGGGGAGACACTGGGATGGGCTGAGAGGGCACTGGGTGAAAGAGGGGAAAGTTTTTACCCCTTTCCTGGGCACTGGAACAACCTCTGCACCTTCGTTCCCGGCCATGTTGACTCTCCTTCCCCCCTAAGCCATGAACAGGTTTCGGGGCTCCCTCGTGGGTCGCAGCCAATAGAACGGTTCTTCTGGAATGACGTCATTGGCAAATTCTGCTCGGCCCCTCTCCTGGCGCCGGTGAATCATCCAAGAGAACATCGATACTTCCGCAGGGGCTGACGGGAGCGGGGTTGTGGTGGTGGTGGGGAGGATCGCGATTGACCCCGATTGGTCCCGATCAACCCCTGTCCCAGGGTCTCTCCCCGCCGCGATATTTTTCACGTGCAGCCCCAAGGAGGCCATGGTGGTTTCGGGTGAATTTGGGGTGTCCGGGGGCTTCTTTTGACCCCTCCAAATCTCCCCCAAGAATCTCAGGAACAACCCAGATCCCCCCAAGACTCCTGGGGACACTCCGAAAGCCCCCCTCCTGGGGACCACCTCTCCACCTTTCCCACTCCCCCCAAATCTCCTGTGGATCCCATTAACCCTTGAAACTCTCCTGGGACCACCTTAGAGTCCCAAACTCCCTCCTGGGGACCCCCAAACTTCCTTCCTGGGGACCCCCAAACCCTCTTCAGGATTCCTGAGCCCCTCCCGACCCCCTCCTAGAATTTTTGGGTCTCCCCAACCCTTTGCAGTGAATTCCTCCGTCCATTTTTCCCCCCCGGACTGCTGGGATCAACTACCCCAAGAAACTACTGGGAACCCCCCAGTATCCCACCACGAGATTCCTGGGTCCCTCCCCCTCCAAGCCCCTGTGGGTGCCCCAATGTTTTCCCCCCCTCAAAAACACTCTTGGGGGTCCCCCAATGTCCCCCCCAGCCCTCATCCTGCCAGAGATGGATTTGGGGGGATCTCCTTCCCCTTCCCTCTTGTCTGAAGGCAAATGCCCTCCCTGTCCTTTGCCCCCAGGCAGAAAAGAGAAGAGAAACAGCCAGTTGGTCCTGGCAGGTGTTTGTGTGTGCAGGTTGTGGTTGAGTGGTTGAGAAGGGAGAGGAGGGGGTTGGTGTTTGGGCAGAGTCCAGCAGGTGATGTCTTTTGTGTCTGGCAAAGCAAGGCAAGGTAAGGCAAAGAGGAGCTTCTGTGCTGATGCTGTCACTTGTTTTTTGTGTCCGTTGGAACTGGCACAAGGAGGTTTGTCCGGGAAAAGTGCTACCCTAGTCCACGTGGTCCCTTCCCCAGTCACATGTTCTTTCTATTTTACCAGCAGTCCTTGGTCGGCTCCACAACCATCCAACTGTCAGTGTTCACGACACACCCATCAACCCCTTCTCTTCTGGGTTCCTACACTTGTCAACCCTAAGCTACTCCTAAGTTCTCTTGTTGTCAGTTCATAAAGAGGTCTTGTCAAGTGTTACTGATTTAGAAACTATCTTTGTCTTTGCAAAAGATGTGTGAAAGGGCAGCACAGTGTTGAGCTTCACGTTGGGTGATTGGCAGCTTCCTCTGCATCACCCATGCACCCTGGGTTTCTTTGAAAAGTACTTTTCACTCCAAACGTGACGCCACATTAGCCTGTAGGATATCCTGTCCCCAAATGGAGAACCGTAAATATTAATAATAAAAAGTGACCCCCTCCATTATTCAAGAAAAGCTTGTGTCTCTGTACTAAAAGCATCCAAGGGTCATGTCCCCCAGTTTTCTATCTGACAAGGGTTTGGAGGGGCTGCTTTGTGCAGGGAACCCTTGGGGGCCCTTTGCAGATGGGTGGGGCTGCACTCTGGGGGTGTGGGGCTTTGGTTCTTTGGTTGCCAGGGGCCACTGTGAGTCACTGAGCCGGGGTGGAGACAATGGGCAGGGCTGGCTGGGACAGGCTGTGGTGCCTATGACATAAAAGGGAAGTGTCCCCGTGGCGCAGCTCTGCAGGGCCCGTCAGGGGATGCTGCCCATTGCAGCCTGTGCTGTGGGAGCGCACACAAAGGGAGAGGCTGGGCAGGACGAGGGCCGGGGCAGCAAGGCCGCCCCAGGGAGTGGGTTCTACCCCTACCTGCAGGTCCCAGCCCCCTGCCAGGAGCGCCTTGGGCAGGGCCCGGTGCTGCTGCTGGGGCAGGGGGTGAGGCCTTGCAGCCTGTCAACTGCCTGAGCCCCTGTCCTTGCTGCGTCACATCCCCGAGGCTCCCGTCCCCGCTCCCCCAGCGCCAGCTCCCTCCTTCTCAGTCCCAACCAAGTCCTTCTCTGTGTCCTCCTGCAGGCAATGGTTTTCACAGTATTCCTTTTGGTGCTTGTGCAAAGCATCATCCAGTCCCTGCAGGCGGTCGGGGAGGGGCTGCACAAGACTCAATGAGCTTAGAGGTCTTTTCCAACCTGAAGGACTCTTGGATTCTGTGATCGTGTGCTGGATTCAGCTGGGTCCGTGTTAGCAGCAGTAGTTTGCTCCCAAAGTTTCCTCGCTGTCAGTTCTTGTGGCCTAAGGCTTGAGCTCCTTTAGCTCCTTGTGCTGAGCTGCTGATGGGAAATGAGAGGTCTCTGTGAGCAGATTCATGGTGTTCCCTCTAGAACAGTGAGGGGGAAGGTGATGTCAAGTGGGAAGAGGAGTACTGTTTGTATGTGGTCTCCTATGTGTCCTTGGTGCCTTTGAGGGGCTTGAAGGAGAAAAGAGCTTTGTTCAAGTGAGAAGTGAAATAGTGTGTTGGCTGTGGGAATGAGAAGGGAAGAGGAATGGGGAATGGGATGGGAAAGAGGAATGGAAACGCATCTGCTGATGCTGTCATTTGTTTGTTATGTCTGCGTGTAGCAGGGAGATTGCCAAAACCGAAACCAGTACACAGTTGTAAGCTGAACAAAACAACATTTATTCCAAAGAAAGTAGCAAACAAAATGAGAAACCGAGAGACAGAAAAGAGAAAGGAAACAAGTCCCTAAGACAACCCCCCATTCACTCAAGTGTTACTTACCAGGTTGTCTTACCGACCCCAGAATGCTTACAATTCCCCATAGCAGAAGCTGCATCCTCATTATCCTGATAAGCCAATTTTCATTAATGTGAGGAAAGCTGGGAGACTGTAGAAACATCAGCTGAACTTCAAAGTCTCCTGGTTTCTGTCTCTCCTCAGACTTAGAATCAGGGTTCTCTGTGGTTTCCCAAGTCTCAATGCCAGGGTAAGACACTGGTTTATGAAGTTGCCTGACCAAACCAGGAGACTGTTTCTTTAGCAACAGTTTTCTCTCTGCACTCTGGTGCAACAAGACTCTGAAGGTGGTCAACCTCAGTTTGAAGCAGCTCATTTTTAGCAACAAGTTGATCTGATTTTTCTCCTGTTTCCCTCTCAAAGGCTAATGATGACTTCAACACCACATTTTCTGGTTTCAAAACAGTAGAATCAACATCAGAAATCCATTCAGAAGCAGGTGATTTTTTAACTTCTTCTTGTGCACAAGAGAAACAGGTTTATAACACTACACGAAGTTTACTTTTACCATTTCCTTCCTTACATTTCTGCTTAGCCTGACCTTGTTCCATGCATACCACAATTTTCTCCTTAACTTTCTGAAACCTTTGAACCAAGTCTTTCCCAGCCTGGGAAGGTAGAGATTTTTATTTTTGCAGTAGATTTTCCTTGACAACCCTGCTTCACTGCAGTAATTTAATGCCACCCAAAAGGAAGGAGTTAAGATTTTTGCCTGTCAGTGCCCCCAGGAAAATCGAGACCCTTGTGTCCAACCAGTCTGTGGCATCTTGTAATGAGATCCTTCACGTAAAGATTCACAAGATCAGGGGGTGATTTGAGTGCCCTTGTCAGGGGGATCTCAACCAAAAACATGAAGACCCCTCAGCAGACCCTTTTGAAGAGTTTCCCACCACTGGTAACTGAAAGAACTCACTCCAACAGTTCAGGGAATAACACTCTTTAGTAATACAAATTGTGACAGGTTAATAAGGTTTGTGATTGGTGGTGATAAGGTCAGGTTGCAAAAATATGTTTTGAAGCAATCTTCTGACATATATGAAGCAAACACAAGCTCTGGTCCTAAAAGGAATAGTTAACATGCCTTGTCAGTGCCCTTGGCTATCTCCAGCACAACTTGTCCTGTCCTGTCCCACAACTGCTTCTGTTTTCCTGCAGGCTGCAAACACCCATCCGGTGTCATCCACCCCTACCATTTGCAACCCTTCCAGACCGCTGCCCACCCTCACACTCTGTTTCTTTAAATACACACATGGAATGATCTCCTCCTCCTTCTGGATGCTTCTCCTCCCACAGCAATGCCCTTACAGGGATATTTCTTTCTCCTCATCCCCTCTGTCCACCTTTCCAACTGCAGTGTGGGGCAGTGTCTCTGTCTCGGGCTTCCTCCTAGGAAAGCTCCAGCAGGTGGGACACAGCCTTTCCAGCAGCATGGCAACCCCTCAGCCTTCCTGTGGTCTTTCCCCTTCCCTGACAGCAGTAGCTTCCGTGTGCTGTCTCCAGGCTGTTCCTTTCAGCTTCTGGCACAGACAGGGCCCAGTTGTGCAAGTTGCTCTCCCATCCTGCGCTCAACACGAGGGACGGAGCAGCCCAAAGAGAAGCCCCGTTGCTGGAGTGAGCCCAGGTCCTCAGGCAGAGGGGATCTCCCGGTCCCTGTTACACCCTGTTGGTCATAGTCTAGGGTTGGGCTGTCAGAGACCCTGCTCTGCCCCTCTCTGAGATGCCCCGTGGCCTGAGGGACAGACACATGCAGCTCTGTTCACAGAAGCACATCCCAGGTCTGCATTCAGGTCGTTTCCCAGAGGATGTGACTCTCAAAACGAAGTGATCTCAAGACACTGTCCTTCCTGGCCTCTCCACACACACACACACACAGTGTGAATGCTTAACTCTCTTCTTTACAGTGCAGATATGCTCATTTGATGTTCCTCCATGGGGGACAAACAATCCTTATGAGGTGGAGAGATAGTGCTGGGAAGAGTGATTGCAAGGGACTGCTCTGTGATGAGTGCACTGGGGCCCCTTTAGCAAGGGGTACAGAAAACAGGGTCACAGATCAGACTATTTTGGTCACTGTTGGTCCTTCAAGAGTATTCATGGAGGCCTGGTTGTGGAAGGGACAGGGCTCTGTGCCCCCATCCTGTACGGTCACCATCTTCAGCTCTTCAGTGGTGCTTTATGTAGCAGGGAACTTCCTGAATGTTGTTCTTGACAGCAACAGGAAACAACAGCCCTTATCCAAAGGAAAGAAAGCCTGGAAGCTTTGACTTGGTGGTGCAGTTGATTTGTCAGCCTGGCGACTCCATGGGCATCAAGATCTTTCTGTGCTGGCGCCTTTGTTGTGGAGGGAATCTTTGTATGCAATTTTGGGAGTCAGGCTGACAGTTGTAAGGCAGGGTTGAAAAGAGGAAACAACAGCCCTTATTCCCAGGCAAGAAAGACTGGAAGCTTTGACTTGGTGGTACAGTTGGTGGATCAGCCTGGGGAATCCAGGGGCAGGAAGGGCTTTCTGTCCTGGTGCCTTTGTTATGGGAGGAATCTTCGTCCGTATGCAATTTTGGGAATAGGTCTGGCAGCTGGGAGGCAGATCTGAAAGCAGGAATCAGTAACTCTTATCCAAAGGAAAGAAAACCTGGAAGCTTTGGCTTGGTGGTTCAGGTGGTTTGTCACCCTGGAGACTCCATGGGCAGAAAGAACTTTCTGTGCTGGCACCTTTGGTGTGGAAGGATCCTTTGTATGCAATTTTGGGAGTTGGGGTGGCAGTAGGGAGGGATGACTGAAAACAGGAAACAACAGCCCTTATCCCCAGGAAAGAAAGCCTGGAAGCTTTGGCTGTGTGGTTCAGTTGGTAGGCCAGGCTGGGCACTCCAAGAACAGCAAGAGCTTTCTGTGCTGGCACCTTTGTTCTGGGACGAATCTTCATCCGTATGCAATTTTGGGAACAGGGCTGGCAACTGGGAAGCTGTTCTGAAAACGGGAAACAACAGACCTTATTCCCAGGAAAGAAAACCTGGAAGCGTTGACTTGGTGGTTCGAGTTTTTTGTCAGCCTGGAGACCCCACTGGCAGCAAGAACTTTCTGTGTTGGCACCTTTGGTGTGGGACGAATCTTTGCTTGTATGCAATTTTGGGAGTCAGGCTGTCAGTTGCGAGGCATGGCTGAAAACAGAAAACAAAAGCCCTTATCCCCAGGAAAGAAAGACTGGAAGCTTTGGTTTTGTGGAGTAGTTTTTGTGTCAGCCTGGGGACTCCATGGGCAGCAAGAGCTTTCTCTCATGACCTCTTTGGTGTGGAAGGAATCTTTGTATGCGACTTTGGGTGTTGGGCTGTAAATTGGTAGGCAGGGCTGAAAACAGGAAACAACCTTTATCCCCAGGAGACACTGTAGGTACCTAGGTTTTAGTTGAGGGCAATACTTTTTAAAATGTCCAGGTTGTTGCACTGGTGGCATGTAGCCTCCTTGTGCGCCCCCAGGACTTCGGCCAGGAGGGATTTGTTATAATTCCCAGATCCCACATTACGACATGCCTTAACCACGTCCATAGGAGTGGTGTCTCTAAGAGTTCTTAGTATTTGCTGGCAATCATCATTAGATTGTTCTATAGCCAATCTTAAAAATAGTGCATCCTGAGCTTCTGGATGTTTGACTTGTTTTGCAATGGCTTTCTTTAGCCTTTCTGCAAAGTCTACAAATGGTTCTGTTGGTTTTTGTTGTACTTGTGTGTATGAAGGTGTAGGTTCAGCAGCCTCAGCAATGGTTTGAATAGCTAGATTTTTTGAAATGTCCAATTCATTCATAGGGATCTTAGTTTGGGCCTCCTTGGAAATATAAGGTCCAACTCCGAAAAGCCTATTAAAGGACTCCAAAACTGGTGTCCCTGTGGTTGCTGAGGTTCACTGGGCATGCTGGGGAATGTGAGTTTGCCATTCGTCTAGGAAAAGTGTTCCTTGCATATTAGTGAAGAAAAAACTTATCAACTCCTTTATGTCATTTGGAGTGAATGTGTAAGCAGCAAAGAGTGAATGCAGCACCCTTATTACATAAGGTGAGTTTAACCCAAAATCAGTAATGGCTTGTTTTGTATCCTTCAGTACTGGGAGGGGGATGGGTTCCCAGACAGGGCAATTGTTGGGATGATAAAATACAGGAAATGCTTTAACTAAATTCAAATCATCAGCTGTTGACGCTTGTTCCTTTATGTAAGACCATCTGCTCCTCTGGGCACTGGCACCAGCTCTCCTGTTTGTGAACAACTGCCCTTCCAGCCAGGAAAGAAAGACATGACCCTCTGTCTCTCATCTGCTGTTGCTGTGCCACCCTCAGCACTACGTGCACAGAAAGAGCTTTCTGGACAGGCACCTTTGGTCAGGGAGGAATCTTTGTCTGTATTCACTTTTGGCCCTCACAAGGGTTATTTCGGCGCAGTGCTAGTGCCCTCAAATCACTGCCCTTCCAGCCAGGAAAAAAAGGCCTGACCCTCTGTCTCTCAGCTGCCGTTGTTGGGTTACTCTCGGCACTATGTGCACAGCAAGAGCTTTCTGGGTGGACACCTTTGGTCTGGGAGGAATCTTCGCCCATATTCAATTTTGGCCCTTGGACAGCCGATTAAGTACAGGGCTCCTGCCAATGAACGACTGCCCTTCCAGACAGGAAAGAAAGCCCTGACCCTCAATCTCTCACATACCTTTGTGCGTCACTCTCTGCACTACGTGCACAGCAAGAGTTTTCTGGGCGGACACCTTTGGTCTGGGAGGAATCTTTGTCCGTATTCAGTTTTGGTCCTCAGATGGCCAATTTAGGCACGGGGCTACTACCTGGAAAAGACTGCACTTAAAATCAGGGAAGAAAGCTCTCACCTTCCATCTCTCACCTTCCATTTGTGCAGCACTCCTCTCAGCACTACTTGCACAAAAGACCTTTTCGGGCGAACACCTTTGGTTTGGAGGAATCTTCATCCATATGCAATATTGGCCCTCAGACGGCCAATTTAGGAATGGGGTTCCTCCCCGTGAACAACTGCCCTTCAGCCAGGAAAGAAAGCCCTGACCCTCTGTCTCTCATCTGCCGTTGATGCAGCACTCTCGGCAGTATGTGCAGAGCAGGAGCTTTCTGGGAGGGCCCCTTTGGTCTGGGAGGAATCTTCATCTGTATTCAGTTTTAAACCTCGGACGGTCCAGTGTAGGGCCGCTCTCCTCCCCGCAAATGACTGCCCTTCCAACTGGGAAAGAAAGACATGCTCCTCTGTCTCTCATCTGCCGTTGCTGTGCCACTCTCAGCCCTACATGCACAGCAAGAGCTTTCTGGGTGGGCACCTTTGGTCTGGGAGGAATCTTTGTATTCACTTTTGGACTTCGGACGGCCCAGTGTGGGGCCGTTCTCCTCACTGCAAACAACTTCCCTTCCAACCAGGAAAAAAAGGCCTGACCCTCCGTCTCTTACCTGCCATTGGTGCAGCACTTTTGACTCTACGTGCACAGCAATAACTTTCTGGGCAGCCACCTTCGGTCTGGGAGGAATCTTTGTCCATATTCAATCTTGGCCCTCGGATGGTCCATTTAGGAACAGGGCTCCTGCCAGCGAACCACTACCCTTCCAGCTAGGAAAGAAAGACATGACCCTCCGTCTCTCACATGCCGTTGTGCATCACTCTTGGCACTACGTGTACAGTATGAGCGTCCTGGGCGGGCACCTTTGGTCTTCAAAGATTCTTTGTCCATTTTCAGTTTTGATACTCACACCCTAAAATGAAGCCCACCCCATGTGCCATGGGCCCCTTTGTAATGTCACTGCCTATCCTCCTTATTCCAGAATGACCCCTGGAAAACAAAGAACCAATGCCACACAATGTCACAGTGCAGCCCCACCTCTGGGCCTTCAGGCCCTTTGTGATGTAATGGCCTATCTTCTCCATTCCGGAATGGCCCCTGGCAACCAAAGAACACAGCTCAACTCATTGACCATGTGCCCCTTTGTGATGTCACAGCCTATCCTCTCCATTCAAGAATTGCACCTGTCAAAAAAAGAAGACATGCCCCACAATGTTACAGTGCACCACCACCAGTGTGCCATGGTCACTTTTGTGATGTCATGGCCTATCCTCTCCATTCCGGAATCCCCTGGCAACCATGGAACCAACCCCTCACATTGCACAGAATAACCAAAGCAATGTGCCTTGAACCCCTTTGTCACAGCCTAGCCTCTCCATTTAAGAATGGCCCTTGGAAAAAAATAACCAACGCCACACAATGTCACAGTGCAGCCCCACCTCTGTGCCATCAGGTCCTTTGTGATGTCATGGTCTATCTTCTTAATTCCAGAATTTCCCTGGCAACCAAAGAACCATCACCTCAAACCCCACAGAGCAGCCCAACCCATGTAACTCATGCCCCTTTGTGATGTCATGGTCTATCCTCTCCATTCAAGAATAACCCTTGGAAATCAAAGAACCAACGCCCCACAGTGTCAGAGCGCAGCCCCACCTGTGAGCCATGGGCCACTTTTTTTGTCACGGCCTATTCCCTCCATTCCAGAATGCCCCCAAGAAACCAAAAGACAAATGCCCCACATACCCACAGTGCAACCCCACCTGTTTGCCATGGGCACCTTTCTGATGTCACGAACTACCTAATGCTGGGTTATTCCCTTTGTCAGCTCCAAGAAAGGAAACCAAAATCAGTGCATGACTGTAGCAGCACATTGCCCAAAACCCAACCATTTCGCCATTCACTGTCTCCTAAGCACATTGAAGACCTCAAGGCCCTGGCTCGGGCCAAAGTTGCAGCCTGTGGGCTCTCACTGCATGGCACACCCGGGATAGGGAAAGAAGAAGTTCGGTGGCATTTCTGAAAGTTACCTGGAGCCCTGTTTCTCCTTGCTACCTCCCCGACTCACCTGCAATGCTCATCTCTTTCCAAAGTCTACTGGGACGGCACTTCCAAAGAGAGAGGGGAATGCTTACTTGCGGAGCCCTGCAATACCCTGCCCTTGCCCACCAGGCCAGAGGAAGAGCACCCGACCTTGTTACTCGACTCCTCGACCTGTGGCTCTGCTCCTCTGGGAATACGGAGGGCCAAAACAAAAACATCACAGAGGCAAAGGCACATACTGTTGGATCCTCTCAGAGGGAAACACTGTGACCCAAGTTCCCCCTGAGGTTCCTTTACACTGACCTGTTACTGCAAGGATCTCTTTCCCATTCCGCTGACACTGTCAGGTTGTGTACCATCGGGAGAAAAAACAAACGATAAGGGATGGGCTTAGATTCACCAAAAATACAGCCTGCCAGAAGTCACATCTAATTCAGTCTGGCAGTAAAAGGCTCACCTTGCTCGACTGCCCTCCGGTGCCGATAGTTCACCTCGCCACTTGCATCCCACCTGGAAAGAAAGAACAAAAAGGCGCTCACAGAATGACCTCTGACAAGAAGTGCCTATCTGAACTGCCAAGATGGACTCACAGGTATCCTACGTGGGGAAGATTCTCCTCTCTGCCCTGCACATCCTAGAGGTAGGGTCAAAACTAAGACTCTCCACTTACTCATCCTAAGGGACTTGTTCTTTGACACCTCTTTCCCCTATGCTCCTTTCAAAAGCCCTCCCAGCAATTCCCAAGCCTGTATCCGGCTCTCATCCCTTCTCTAAGTCAGAGCCCTCAACTTATCTTTCAGAGAGCTGGACGTGTCAATCCACCTGCCAAAAGCATGGCCCTTGGGCTGGCTCAGAGATTCCTGTAGTAGCACCAGGCCCTGCCCAAGGCTCTCGTCTGGCCCAACCTCCTCCCCCCTGCACACTCACCTCTGCCATAGGCTGCACTGAGGCAGCATTTACTTCTTGGGCCCTTTCAAGCTACCCCCATGGGGACACTTCCATTTTCTGGGCCAGGCACCAGAGGTAATTCCAACCAGTCCTGCCCATGGTCCCCAGCCCGGCTCCCTGACTCCTGGTGGCCCCTGGAACCCAAGAACCAAAGGCTGACACCCACAGACTGCAGCCCCACCCACTGGGTGGGTAACATTTCCAGTTCTCCATTTGGGGGCAGGATGTCCTCTGGGCCAATGTTTTGTTCCCTTTGCAGTGAGTGCAGCCTCAGAGGGCTGAGCCCTCTCTGGCTGGGCTTGGCCTCTCCTGGAGAGACTCAGGCCTGGCTGGGCTGCCCCAGGCAGACGTCGCAGGAAGAAGAGCTCAGGTCGCCTGGGTCTGGTGTCTCTGGGGCTCAACCTGAACCCAACTGCTGTGCAGGGGTTGAGTCCCACCTCTGCCTCGGGGCCTCGGGCAAAGGGTTGGCAAGGAAGATGTGAGTAATGATGAAATAAATAATTTGCTCATCAAATTATATCTTAAATATAATATAATATCTCAAATTATATCTTAAATTAATATGCTTTATACCAATATAGTTAAAGCTTTGCTTAAGCTGCAAAATCATAAGTTAACCAGAATGCTGACATGACAAATTTTTATGCTTTGCTAAATGAGTATACTATATCCTGTTATTCTAAAAGTGCATTGTTCAAGTGTACTTATAAGGCAAGTAGGAGACAGATAAGGAGCAGAAGGTCAAGCACAAGGACAATAAAGAGGAACCAGAGCTGCCATCTGGAAAGTCCCACATACCAAGCCTGAAGGACAGCGGACTAATCAAACTATTGGTGGAAAGTCCCTAGCAACCAGAAGCCCGAGAAAGAAGGACCAAACAGAATGGAGCCCGTGAACCTGAGTCCAATGAAGAGATGACAAGTGACTGTGGGAGGGGAAATTAATAAGGGTATAAATGTTGGTGGTTTTTTGTTGCGTTTGCGGACCGTGAGCAGAGCAGAGCTCTCCCCGGTCGCCCAGTGCGCTGTTTTCCTTATTTGCATTTTCAATAAATCTTATAATAAATTTTTAGTACTTTTCAAATTTAAATAATTTGGCTTAATTTAACTATCACAGAAGACACCCAGGAGCCTTGGTGCCTGCCCAGCTTTCCTCCTCCCTGGGGGCTCTCAGTCCTCGCCTGACACTGTATGGACCCGAGGCCTTGCCAGTTCCTCTTCTCCAAGTTGGAGAACCCCAGCTACCTCAGCTGCTCCTCACAGGACACGCACTCCAGACCCTTGCCCAGCTCCATTGGTTGCCCTACTCTCCATCCACTCCAACCCCTCAATGTTCTCCCTGAATTGAGGGGCCCAGAGCTGGACACAGCACTCCAGGTGTGGCCTCACCAGTGCCCAGTCCAGGGGAAGAATCGCTGCATTGCTCCAGCTAGCCACCCTATTTCTGATACAGGCCAGCATGCTGTTGGTCTTCTTGCCCATCTGGGCACCTGCTGGTTCAGGTTCAGCCTCTGTCGATCAGCACCCCCAGGGCCTTTCCCACGGGGACGCTTTGCAGCTACTCTGCCCCCAACCTGGAGCTGCAGGGGTTATTGCGACCAGAGGCACCAAAGGCACCAAAGGCACTCTTGAACATCAGGCCCATGGTCTCAGCCCAGAGATCCAGCCTGTCCAGGTCCCTCTGCACAGTTTTCCTACCCTCCAGCACATTGACCCTGCAAGCCAACTTGGAGTCATCTGCCAATCTGCTCATGGAAGACTCAATCCCCTCATGCAGACCTGTGACTCTGCTCCTCTGGGAATATGGACGGCCACTGCAAAAACATCACAGAGGCAAAGGCACATACTGATGGATCCTCTCAGAGGGAAACACTGTGACCAAAGTTCCCCTCTGAGGTTCCTTATGATTAAGCAAACTGTGATCAACAGGAGTACTGCAGACATGGTATTTGTTCTCAGACAACTGTAAGAGAAGTGTAGGGAACAGAACAAAGATCTCTATGTAACCTTTGTTGATCTTACAAAGGCTTTCGATACTATGAGCAGAAAAGGTCTGTGGCAGATTTTGGAACGTTTAGGTTGTCCCCCTAAGTTCCTTAAAATGATCATCCTACTTCATGAGGATCAGCATGGCCAAGTCAGATGTGGCGATGCACTTTCTGAGCCCTTTCTAATGTACAGTGGTGTGAAACAAGGTTGTGTTCTTACACCAACCCTATTAACAATCTTTTTCAGCATGATGCTCCAAAGGGCCAAGGCAGACCTCGATGAAGAAGATGGTATCTACATTCAATATCGTACTGATGGAAGCCTGTTCAACCTAAGGCAACTGAAGGCCCACACTAAGACCTTAAACCATCTTGTCCGTGAGCTGCTTTACGTTGACTCCCTTGTCGCTCACACAGAAGTAGCTCTGCAGCGTTTAACATCCTGCTTTGCAGATACTGCTGAGCTTTTTGGGCTGGAAGTCAGCCTGAAGAGGACAGAAGTTTTCTATCAGCCTGCACCTCAGGAAGTCTTCCATCATCCCCATATCACCATTGGCAAATCAGAGCTCAAATCAGTTCAGCAGTTTAATTACCTAGGTAGCATCATCTCCTTGGACAGTAAGATTGACGGAGAGATAGACAACAGGTGAGCAAAGGCATATAGATCTTTCAGAACACTCCATAAATGAGTTTGGCGAAATAAACACTTGAAGAAAATACAAAGATCAGTGTTCACAGAGTGTATCGGGGAGGGGTTACTTTATCAGGGAAAAGGTCCAAGATATACAGACACGAAAAACGGACACCGTTGCTAGCTCAACAAAAAACCCAATATTTATTACAAAAAGGTGACCAAGAAAATGAACAAACCCAAAAGGGAGGAACGAGGAGAGGAATAAGCCCCCAGCGCGACCTCCTCAGTTACCCAGTTGTTGCCTATAAAGTTATCTTACCGACCTAGCATACCTATAATTACCCATAGCAGAAGGGGCATCCTCAGAGAGTCAGTAAGTTAACAAGCTGGCAAGCGTCCCTGCCAAAAGGCAACATTGTCCTTGAAGTAAAGCTAGCTCCCCCTGAGAGAGCACTATCTGCTTTTTAAACAATTAATTGAGAGACTACAACCTCCCCAGGTGTGGTCAGCACCGCCCCACCAGAGGCCCTCAGTCCCACCTCCTGGTTACGTCAGTGCACCTCTTCTGTGCATGCATGAGAACTTTGGAAATCCCCGCACGCATACTCAGAGTGTTTTGGGGTCCATCTTAATTGAGTCTGGGGCCGAGCCTTCCTCACTTCATCATCACTTTCTCCTCCAAATGCCCTTGACGGAAAAGTAACCAATCACAGGACACCAATTAAAACAGTTTATACAAGAAACTCTCTTCAAGGACAACTTTCCCGTTTATAAGTGCTTGTTTTCGCATAACTTGGCAGGGAAAGAGCAAAGCTTTCACAGGTGGCAGGGCCAAACACAGACCAAAAGTATCAGCATAAATTCACTATGGTACACAGAGCCATTGTGCTGTCTACTCTCCTATATGGGTCCAAATCATTTACTGCCACCACCTGCGACTCCTAGAACACTTCCATCAACGCTGTCTCCATACAATCCTAAACATCCCCTGGTCAGATTATTATCCACAGAACAGACTAATACATCTGTTCTGGAACAGGCAGTAGTTACGAGTATTGAGGCCATGTTACTGAGAACACAGCTGTGCTGGGCAGGGCACATCTCCAGGATGAAGGACCAACCATCGCCTCCCTAAGATCATGCTCTATGGTGAACTTGCCACCAGCTGCCGCAAGAGAGGAGCCCCGAAGAGGAGATACAAGGACTCCCTGAACATCTCAGCCTTGGCCACATTGATCTTCATTGTTGGCCTACCCTGGCTTCCAATCGGGAGGTCTGGAGACACACCATCTATAACGCTGCTGCTTCCTTTGAGAACGCACGCAGGATCACCATCGAAAACAAAAGACAACGCAGAAAGAATCGTATCCTGCCGATACCATCCAAGGAGTCTTTCTGCTGTGCCTTTTGCAACCCATCTTGTCTATCTTGCATTGGTCTCTTTAG
This sequence comes from Chiroxiphia lanceolata, assembly GCF_009829145.1. Taxonomy (NCBI): domain Eukaryota; kingdom Metazoa; phylum Chordata; class Aves; order Passeriformes; family Pipridae; genus Chiroxiphia; species Chiroxiphia lanceolata. Next base: position 7,330,157 of record NC_045659.1, on the reverse strand, counting down.
CCACCAGTGCGCCTGTAGCAAATGTGGGTTTCCCAAATCTTCGTTCACAAAGCCTGGCCATGATTGACAGAATAAAGAAAGAGCATTTCTAACCCCTGTCTGTAGTACAACTATCCTGAGAATACAGGGCTAAGGTGATAGTTAAGCATGACTCATTAAAATATTGACATCATCACTGCTGCAAGCACGGCAGCAAGGATGCATTTCATATGTTAAGCCATCAGCTGCACAGAATTCACTTCCCTGTGAAATATTTCTTTAGAGCTTGTGTGTGGCTCTGCTTTTTCCGCTGCTTTTAATCTCACTGACACACATTTGATAAGGGCAGACATAACAAAAGCTGTGACATGTCACTAGAGTGTTTCCTGGAGTCTTTTAGCTAGAAAACTTTCAAACTGTGAACAGTGGCTAAATTTGTTGAAGTTTGTTTTCTTTACAGAAGTTCTATGTCATTTTCAGGGATGTGGTGTAGCACCCTTTTGCTTTAGACCTTGCATGTCTTCAGATCTATTCAAGAGTTTGAAAAAATATTGTCATATCAGTCTCATCCTAGTTGGCACTATGACATTACCAGTATATTTTAGCAAGAGTGACAAACTGCCTCAAGAGAAGTCCAGGGTGGAATATCACAAGTACTGGAAATTCAGCCACCCTGCAGGAAGCTTGCATGGCAAATACTGTGCTTGGCCTGGTGAAAAGGACCTATGCACTGGCCTCAGCCTCAGCCTCCTGCATTGAGAAAAACTCTCTCTGCACAAACTCCAGGGAAGTAATTTTACTTTTCCACAGGCAGATCAATGTAGTTTTCCACAGGCAGAGATGAGTCACTTGCTTGGAGTGACCTTCAAGGTGTCAAGGGCTGCTCCTGGACAAAAGTCAGAATTGTAATTCAGTTTTTGTGCACTCTGTATATGTATACCTGTACTTCAGATAAAATGTATTGTCCACTGTCATGGTTTAACCACAGCAAACAGTCAAGAACCATGCAGCCACTCGCTTGCTCCCCCACTGGCAGGATCAGGGAGAGAATCAAACTGAAAACTCATGGATTGAGATAAAGACAGTTTAATAAGGAAAGCAGAAGCAAAGCCAAACAAAGAATTAATTCCCTGCTTCCCATGGTGTTGTAGTTAGAGGGGTAGGAGATGGAGTTTTGCACTATGAGGGGGTGACCAAAGTGTGTATTCTGCATCCTCTACATCACGCTTGGTTTTACCTTGCCCGTGTTTTCCCCATTGTTTTTGTCCAGTTGGCGAAAGCGTTGGATCATTTGTTTGCCACAGTGTTTTCTTTGTTTTCCCGGGCCACATGGAGCTGGTGCAGTGGAAATGGGAACTGATTTTGCTTTTGCCCTAGGGGTGGGGTGTCCAGGTAGCAATTTTCTTTGCCTTTGTTGATTTTGTGGGTAAACCATTCTTTTTCCTCTGTATTGTTTTGTTATTTGCAAATTTTACCTCAGTAAAATTGTAACTAATGTTTTTAACCTCTCACAGTCTTATTTTCTTTGTTTTCCTCCTCCACTATCATAAGGGACAGCTCAAGCAGTCTTAACTTTTCCCTGCTGAGTTTTTAAAACCAGCACACCACGTGTAGGCAGGTATTCAGACATCTCCAGGAGACCAGGGTCCCATGCCATCACGCATAACAGTTACTTCAAAAGACAAATGCCATCACTTCAAACATCTGCCCTTCCTCTTTCTCTCCCTTATTTTATATACTGAACATGATGTTATATGATCTGGAATATCCCTTTAGTCAGTTGGAGTCACCTGTCCCAGCTGTGTCTCCTTCCACCTTCCCATGCACCCTCAGCCTCCTTGTCTTCATGGTGGTACAGAAAAGGCCAGAAAAGGCCTTGGTTCTACATAGCCACTGCTCAGGAATAATAAAAACATCTCTATTATCATCACTGTGCTCAGCACAAATCCAAAACACAACCCCATACCAGCCACTGTGAAGAAAATTAACTCTCCCCCAGCCAAACCCAAATCTTGATCCTCTTGCACCTTTAAAAGCCCATTACAGCATGTGTGCTTTTTCATGAGTACTATTTCTTCCCCTAGATTTCTGTGTAAATAAACAATTAGTCATGCTCGACAGATGGAATATTAAATAGACATGATCCCATTTGAGTGGACAGTTTGTGAAAAATACTGAAGTATACATTCCTATCCAGTGAGGAATGCTGCCTGAATCGAGAGATAACTACTGTGTCATAAAAAATCAAGCTTTGTAGTGATGAGGAAATCTTCAGCCAATGTTCCTGAGGCTCTGTCTGATAATGCTAACTGGAATTACAGAATGAATGTAAATACAGTATGGTCATTATCTGCCTGACAGCAATGCCAGAAACCAGTGGAGAAGATAATATCACAGCTGGGATGCTGCTGCTAGACTGCTACAAAAGAAAAGTTGCTGATGTTTTGTTCTTGATAATCATAGGCAAGTAAGTTTATCTGGTTATATGTCAGTTTATCAGATTTGAAAAGCAGCTATTAGTACAAACTTCCTTGGGAGTCCAACCCGGTTGGATTTCTACACATGAAAAATGCTGAATGTTAATGGTGGTGCCATTGCAAATAATAATGGCATAGGATACACTGTACTGAGAGCTCTACCCACACAGGCTATCGGCACTCAGGTTCTTCATTTTCCAAGCTATTCCTTGAAGCTATACTTTTTCCTAGGAATCAATAAAACTATGATTTTTGATGTGTTAATTTACCTCAAATCTAGAGGTAATTAGGACACAGTTAGCAGGAAAAATTGCCTGTACTTGCTAGACTTCCTTCCAAACAGATCATTGAAGTTTCATTCATGGTAAATGTCGCAGTCGTAGTGAGACTGGACTGTTTGCTAAAGAGAATGAGTTATGAGGTAGACCAAACTCCTCTCTCTTTGCAATTGTAATGTCAAATTAAGGGGCTTTACTCGAGGAAAATGTGGAAAAAACAGAAGAAATAACAACCCTTTATTAAAAGATATATGCATGTTAGCAAAAACAGTAACAAGAAACAACAATAACAACAACAAGTCTAAATGGTTACTCCTCTGTCCGTTAGCACAGTCCTAACTGTGGCCTGCCGGGGATGTTGTTGGATCGCTGGAAGGTGCAGGGTCTGCAGCACCCTGTTGTGGCCTGCAGGGGGCGCTGTGGGATCGCTGGGAGGTGCAGGACCTGCAGTACCTGGTTGTGGTCGGCAGGGGGCGCTGTGGGATCGCTGGGAGGTGCAGGACCTGCAGTACCTGGTCATGGTCGGCAGGGGGCGCTGTGGGATCGCTGAAAGGTGCAGGACCTGCAGTACCTGGTTGTGGTCGGCAGGGGGCGCTGTGGGCTCTGGCAGCCCCCCCGCGGGCAGAGGGGTCTGGAGGGAGCAGCCCCGGCCGCAGGAGAAACCAAGAGGGAAACAGGGAGGGGGGACCCCCTCTCCTCAATGGAGGGAAGGGGTGAGAGGAGAAAAAAAAATTCACCCCTCAAGAGGACTCACTGTTCCCAGATGATAGTGCTTCCAAGGCTCTCCGCCCTTCTCCAGCAAGCACAGACCTCTCCGATGAAAAGAAGCAGCAAAGACTCGTCGGCCCTGGCGGGAATCACACGACACTGGCAGTGCAGGATCGGCAGGCAGGTCCCACCAGGACGGAAAAACCAGGGAAGAGAGCTGGCTCCCAGACCCTCCCCCAGAGATGCCCGAAAACAGTCCCCGCCCATGTCCTGGTCCGAACACTCTGCCGTCTCTCGTGTCCTCCCCGGCTCTGTCACAAACACCCCCCCCTCCCCCCAGCAGTTAAAAGCCCATTAAGCAGATCGGCCAGTTCCTTTGTAAGGCTAATCGACTCCCTTCCCCCCTTCAAACTCTGTTTCTCTTACAGGGAAAGTAGGGGAAGGGAAAATTCCTCTCTCAGATTTATAACCCATAACAGTCTATCCCGAGGCAGCTCTACCAATTGGGAGTGCAATGAAGATGATACAGTATGCCTGTGACACCACTTCTGGACCGAAGAGAACAACTGGCACCTCTAAACTTCCATCTTCTAAACTTCTGGGTGAGACTCTGCATATCATCTGTTCCTATACTCTCTTCTCTGGGAAGGAGAGCTGGGTCCACAGACTGGGCAGGAATCTCTGTCATGCTCCAGTTAAGTGTCTAACTTTGACAATCAGGACAGCAGGGACTACCAGACTCAAGATGAATATGTGGAGACTGAAAAGAATCCTGGTGTGGGAGGAAAGATCCTACTCTTTCTTACTGGTTTAATATAACAATGCATCATACTGACTGTTATGGGTTATAAATCTGAGAGAGGAATTTTTCCTTTCCCTGCTTTCCCTGTAAGAGAAACAGAGTTCGAAGGGGGAAGGGAGTCGATTAGCCTTACAAAAGAACTGGTCGATCTGTTTAATGGGTCATTAACTGCTGGAGGGAGGGGGGGATGTTTTGGGCAGACGGGGAGGACAGGGGAGACGGCAGAGTACTCGGGCCAGGACAGGGATGGGGACTGTTTTCAGGCATTTCTAGAGGAAAGTCTGGGAGCTAGTTCTCTTCCCTGTTTTTTTTCGTCCTGGTGAGACCTGACTATCAGCCCTGCACCACCAGTGTCTTGTGATTCCCGCCGGGGCCGACGAGTCTTTGCTGTTTCTTTTCATCGGAGAGGTCTGTGCTTGCTGGGAGAAAGAGGGGAGAACCTTGGAACACTACCATCTGGGAACAGTGAGTCCTCTTGGGGGGTGAACTTTTTTTTCCCTCACCCCTTCCCTCTGTTGAGGAAAAGGGGCCCCCCCCTATTTCCCTCTCGGTTTCTCCTGCCGGCCGGGGCTGCTCCCTCCAGACCCCTCTGCCCACAGGGTGGCTGCCGGAGCCCACAGCGCCCCCTGCCGACCACAACCAGGTACTGCAGGTCCTGCACCTCCCAGCGATCCCACAGCGCCCCCTGCTGACCACGACGGGTACTGCAGGTCCTACATCTTCGGCGGTCCAACAGCGCCCCCTGCTGACCATGACGGGGTACTGCCGGTCCTACAGCTTCATCGATCCCACAGCGCCCCCTGCTGACCATGACGGGTACTGCAGGCCCTACATCTTCGGCGGTCCAACAGCACCCCCTGCTGACCATGACGGGTACTGCAGGCCCTACATCTTCGGCGGTCCAACAGCGTCCCCTGCTGACCCTGCACCTTTAGCGACCAAACAGTGCCCCCTGCCGGCCACAACAGGGCGTTGCAGACCCTGCACCTTCCAGCAATCCAACAGTACCCCCTGCAAGCCACAATTAGGACTGTGCTAAAGGACAGAGAAGTATTCTTTTAGACTTTTTGTTGTTGTTGTTGTTGTTGTTGTTGTTTTTTCTAGGATTGCTAGGATTGTTTTTTCTAGGATTGGTTTTTTTTGTTACTGTTTTTGCCAACATACATATATCTTTTAATAAAGGGTTGTTATTTCTTCTGTTTTTCCACATTTTCCTCGAGTAAAACCCCTTAATTTGACATTACGATTGCAGAGAGGAGTTTGGTCTACCTCATAACTAAAACGAGAAGATGCAAATACGAGCTCGAGAGTCAGAGACACATCCTCATAGAGGTACAATCAATGCTCTACCTTTATTCCCAAAAATACACACATTATCAAGGGTCCTACAGGGTTCACACGCTCTATTCTAACTTTCTATTGGTTACATTTACTTTCACACACTATATCTATAACTTTATTGGCTCTACTAGCCAAGGCACATTTCCAGGCCCCCCCCCATCTTCTGGTTTCTCACACTCTGGATAACAACCTCCTTCCTTGTTTTCCTCTATGCAGCTTTCTGATATCTGCTGCTCAAGGACACACATCTGCTGCTGGAGAACACAGGTCCCTGCCGTCCGGCACGCAGGCCGGATTGTGCAAGCAGGCCTGAAGTAGTATATATCCTACATCATCTAAGATTCTTTCAACACATAACTCATCCTCTTTAGCAAACAGTTCAGTCTCATCAGACTGCGACACTGACACAGAAAAACTTCTTAAGAAAAAATTTATGAGGAGTTTGAGAGGAGCTTCTGCAATGATGCACTCCCCAAACCACAGGAAAAAGGACTGATTTGGGTTATCCTACTTAGACTGAGATTATTTTTGCTTTTGTGATAAATGTCTCTGTAGTCTGATATAAGAATGGACCAGACCAAATACCCAACTAGTTGACAATTATCTCCCATGACACCAAGCAGCAGAAACTTACGAAAATATTATTAAAAAATACAAGTACTAGACTGTACTCTGAGAGTACTCAAAATCTATGATGGATCCTGGCCATCCCCTCCTTTACCTTTTTGGTTTCCACAGCATGATGACGATGTCTGTGGTATGAACTGGGTAACAGAAATGTAATTCCCTGACACCCATGGCAGCAGTTAGCTCTGGAATTGCTCTTTCCAAATCTAAGGTACCCACAGAAAAATAGGGATACTCCCTTTATGCTGGAGAGGGCTGTAGGAAAGCAGGGCATCCAAGTTCACAGTCGGATTGTTCACACATTCATGAGCATTTGCTGTGTAGTTTCAATTTAAGGGATTAAACTTTCTCCTGATGCAAATAGGTTTAGTTGTCTTTTATGTCAGTACTGGCTGAACCTCAGGTTGAACTTAACTCGTTTGAGTCTTACATACTCAGAGAATATTTTTACCTCTCACCCACCCACACTATGTTCCCAAATGGCAAATTAGGATAGAATAATTTCCTATAATACAGTTTTAAATCTTTTGGGGATGATGATTAACTTGTATATAGTGTTCTTAGGTTTCACATGCAGAAAATTAAACTAAACATGGGTTTCAGTGAACTAGTAACATTTCTGAATGCTTTGTTAACTACTGTAGCCCCTTATTAAGTGTGTTGAAAACTGATGTAAAAAATTACAGGACATATTCTGTACTCTTTTGGAATTTATTATATTAAAGCCGTCAGAGAAAAATATTTTCCCCTACATTCCAACCTTTCCTTTGAATAACCTTATTTTTGCAGGCCTTTCTACTTTAGATTGACCTCCTTAGACTTCTAGTAATATACAGAAATTTAATATACAGAAACATTGTTTCTCTTACTCAGGCCATTATAAAAAAGCTCAATCGAGGATATAACACCTTTTTTTCTCATGGACATTCTGTGTCGGTTGCTGAAGACATTTTCCTGCAATGAGAATAAGCTGGCTGTGTACTTTCCCACAGATAACAGCAGTGAGACCCTTCAGGATCAGTAAAATGCCCAAGTATTTTTTTTGTTGGTGTTTGCATATCAATGTTTAGAGGGCCTCTGGCTGCTGAAACTTCTGTTGAAAACCTGGGTAATTCCAGCCTTCCCTGAGCTACAGGACTGAGATCTCCACCACTGCACTGAACCTACTGCACCTTTTATGCAACTCTGGTTACAACGATCCCCTACTATTGTTGTACATTTTGTGTTCCTTTTGACCCATTTTCCTCTCTTATAGATGTGCTGGGTTTGGCTGGGATAGAATTAAGTTTCTTCACACTAACCCATATGGGCTGGTTTGGATTTCTGCTGGAAGCAGTGTTGTTAAAATAGGGATTTTTTTCGTTATTGTTCAGCAGCACTTATGCAGAACCGAGATCTTTTCTGCTCCTCACCCCACCAGCTAGCTGGGTGGGGGAGCCACAAGTATTTGGGAAGGGATACAGCCAGGACAAGTGACCCCAACTGACTTCAGGGATATTCCAGACCATATGGCATCACGCTCATCCTATAAAGCTGGGGGAAGAAGAAGGAAGGGGAAGACATTTAGAATGATGTGACTTTTTTCCCCAGGTCACTGTCATACGTGATGAAGCCCTGCTGTCTTGGGAATGGCTGAACCTGCCTGCCCATGGGAAACAGCAAATTTGTTTTGTTTTCCTCTGTGTGTAGCTTTTTCTTTCTCTATTAAACTGTCTTTATGTCAACCCATGAGTTTTCTTGCTTTACCCTTCTAATTCTCTCCCCCATCCTGCCATAGGGGTGCAAGTGGCTGTGTGGGGCTGAGCTGCTGGTTGGGGTTAAACCGTGACATATGGGCCAAAAGAGGCAAATGGATGTCTGAGAAGAAATCTCATTCTCTCTGGAAATTAGAGTGCCAGTGAGGCTTAAAGTCCTGTCTGAATATTATATAGTTTTATTTTCCCTGCTATGTAAGACATCTCAGTTTCCATAACTTTTTTTACTACTGCTCATAGCATTCCTTCTGTTTATTGTCCTACATACCCCCCAATTATATCATAATGTAGATCTATATAAATGCAATTAAACATGCTGCAAACCTTTGATATAGAGATATACTAATTAACAACCTGCTGACTCCTTGATTTCCCTATTGACATTTCTGGGTGGAAGAGTACCAAAATTATTTATGCTGTCCTCTTTACTAAAATCAAACAACAAACAAAATAAACCCTCTATTCTGCTTTGTACACCTAGTAGTTCCTGTGTTGGTGTTAAGGTAAGTTATGTTACTTTTATTGGTCATTCCTTTCACCATGATACTCCTCAGCACACCTCTGGCAGTTAATTATGTGAGTATTGATGATTTGTTTAGGGACTCCTGACAATAGTAAATAATATTATGCCTGAATGCTACTTGCCTGTTGTAAATGTGGTCAGTTCTTAGATGAGGGTCAGACTTCTCCAAGCTCTATGTGCTTGATTGGAGGGGGTGTGGTTTTGAGAATTAATAGTTCAGGCTAAATTATTAGCAGAGATATTTGTATAAGGCTGAAGAGTGTCTGTTATGATGTAGGTTTTTTCAAAATGCACAGTCTGAAGCTCTTTTTAGTGTGTTCATAGTCAAGGAGTGAAAAAAGAAGCAGTTAAATTTCAGATAAGTTTAGAATTCTTGGATGTGTGTGGCTGTGTTGGCTGCCTGGAGCACATATGCTCTAGCATTGATTTTAATGTTTAAATTGTTTCTTAGGATAAAATAAAGTAGGCTGAGGTGATTTTTAAAATAGCAAATGTAAAGGTGTCAAGGACTTTTAAGTGCAACTTACTTTAGCAGACACTTGGGAAATTTATTCAATCTGTCTCTCTAGAAAAGAAATGTAGTTCTTAGACAGCTTTCTCATATTAACCTTACTGGCTTGCAAAAGAAATCTGCACTGGAAAATGTCTGTTTCACGTTAAGAATACTGGACAGGTCGGTTGCTTTTAAAATCAAGATTGGTTTAAAATTACATCTTTGTGTGTTTAATTCTTCTTCCACTTTACTCCACGTAATCCAGAGGCTGTCAAACACCAGCAGAGGAAAGATGAAAAACTTAAAAGTCTGTTGTAGAAAAGAGCTGTCAGATGTTGGTTATAATTAATGATTAATACCAGGATGTCTCTCTTAATATTAGAAACAGGAGAGAAAAATAAATTACTTATTGTCATGAGCACAAGAAAAAGTGATAGGATGCTGTCTGCAAGATATTTTCTTCTACGGCATGTCAGTATGGTGAACTTGGTGTACTTTGTGCTTTTTTCAGGAGATAATGGAACACAGTGTGTATGCTACTATGTTCACAAGTCATCAATGATAAATTTTTTGTTGTTTGTTTGAATGTCACTGAAGACAAGAGGAAATTTCTGATCTGGTGGTGTTTCCCCACATACTCATGTAGAGTAGTTCATCTAATGGGGAGCTTTTGAGCAACCCTTGGTTTGCCTGACATAGCAAATGAAATAATAAAATGAAACTGGCAGAGTTGCCTTTGCTTTGGCGATGGGATAGATGAGCATGTGAGTCTGACAGGATAGCACTATATGAAGAGCTAAAATTTAGAGTATAAAATGTCCAAGATCTGCTTCCCCCTCCCCTCCTTCTGAACTGTGCCAGCATTGCACTATCGTTGTCTTTGTAGCTGATGCAATGGTATTGTACAGTTTTACCAATTTGTTTCCCATGGCAATGTCTCATTTCAAGCTGTTTGGATGAGATAAGAGTGGCTTCCTATGAAACCTAGGGAGCCAAAGAATTAAGAAAGAATTTAAAACTCTGATAAACTTCTTTCTTTCCCATTCAGTTGCTTGTGTTTTGAACTGAGATTCAGGAAGGAATAAACCATACGAATTAGTTTGTTGCATAGACATCAAAGACCTGATACAATAAGGATAAATGAGTTCCATATGATTACCTATGAAAGTCATAACTAGAAAGAAAATTATTAGAAAAAGTTTTGCTCAGGAGTGTTGAATTAAAAAAAAAAAAAGGCATTGACCTTTGTACATTTCTCCCAGAGCTTATTGTTTAGTACTCCTTTTATTAAAACTTCTGCATGTTTTTGCATATTCAAGAATTATCTGTGTTTTTCATCACATTCCTGCCTCATTTCTTTCTTACTATTTAACGTGGGGGTTTTTATTTTTATTTTGAATATCTTTTACAAGGAAAAGTCTTTATTAGGCACAAATTTTACTCTCCTCTTATGCTTCTGTCATTCTGAAGGTTTTTACAGTGGGAGATATTCCACAGTTCAATGAGTTGCAATTCTTAGCTGTACTCTGGTTTCTACTTGTCTTAATAATAGCATTTTTCTTTCCCCTTGGTTATTTACAGTAGTAAAATGAGACTGAGTTGCAGCCATGAAGTCTTTCCTTTTGCAACAGTGTGTGAGGAGACTGCAGCCTCTCCCTGCAGTGGGCAGTAAGGGAATAGGCACACCTGATACCACTGTACGGCCATCAGCCTGGATGGTATGTCCTGATTTACACCTGCAGCAAGTCTATGAGGCTGTAAACCAAGAATTGCAGAGCTGGGCTAGCAAATTTTGCCAGCTTCTTAGTACATTCTTACTTGGAAAATCTTAGTACCAGAGCAGAGGTCTCTGTGTCTGTGTAAGAGAAGGCCTCCTCCATAGTTGATATGGTTTGAAGCTGACTCCCTGCCAAGTCTCCAAACCTTACCACAAGAAGTCCCCCTCCCCGCCCCAAACCTCAGGGAGAAGGGAAAAAAACCCAAGAGAACCAAAACGAGAGACAGCTAAAGCAATATATGTATATATATATTTACACTTACATTACAGTTATATACAATTGAAATATATATATATACAATTTCAAAAGGAAAAGGGAAAGGGAAGGGGGAAGGGAAAAAGGAACACAAACAAAATAAAATATACGTGATCAATAACCCAAGATCTAGCAATTAAAAGGATTAGTAAAAGAATATCTTACTACTCTCCTTGGGACAACAGAAAGTCGCTCTGGAACGACTGCCGGCAACCTCCGTCTCCCAAGGTTGGCAAGGCCTTACCAGGCCTCACTCCCCAACACGGCAGAATCAACAGCAGGGAACCTGCACCTCCAAGCCGCCGGAAGGCAAGAGGACCGAAGGCCTTTCCTCCTTTCTTCTTATACCCCAGTTTACGTAAAAATCGTAGGGAATACCGGGTAAATCTGGGCACTTCCTTGGTTACAAACTGGTCACCAAGGAAGGCCCAGACTAAATTACCACAATAGTGAAGGCATAGTGAGATGTGTGCATTGAAGAAAACATGCCCCATTACACTGGATGAGCCTAATAACCCCTTATTCTCCTTCTTAGCTTGGGTGAGGGTCCAGCACCTCCAGGAAAGAGTGTAGAATAGGCTTCTAGAAGTGCATTACTGTGGCAATGGACAGTGTGTGAGCAGCAGCAGCTTCAACAAAATTGCCTTTGGGAAGATTTTGTGGGAAGCTGGGGTTTTCTTTCACATTACCTTTATTGTGGTATGTGAAATGGTGGTGCATCTTCCATGGCCTGGAAGCAAAAATGGGCGGCAAGAATGAGTTTGTGGAGAGTTTCCTGCGATGGATGAAAAGACAGAATGGGAGAGATATGTGGCCTGGAAAAGCATTAATGGAGTCTGAATGGACTTTTTACTCACTGAATAATCCACCCAGCAGACTGGCAGTTTTTCCCCAGTTTGCTCTTGTGTGCTTATGAACCCTTGCACACCCCGGTTTATTGTCAACATTTATAGATCCTGCTGTACCTCCATATTGTCCCTATTTCTCCCTCAGGCTTCCCCTTTGAAAGCTGTTTATCTCTTCTTCTCCCCTGTTTTCCCATGCCTCTGTTACTGATTAGCTGTAGCTATCACAGTGCAGAGAGAGCTACCATTAATCAGTTCCCTCTGATACCCGAGAGTTCCACCCATCTTTCCCCTGTCCCCCTACCACATCTTTCCCTAAGCTGTCAATCTCTTGCACCTCCCTGGCTTAGCATCCACCCCTCAAAACGCGGTTTTTTAAACCCTTGTTTCCCTTGAATAAACTGGCATTGCAGCACGAGACCTCAGCTGCGTCCGAACCCTAACTGCAGTGCTCGGTCCCAATTTCCCCTATCCCAGCGGACCAAGGCAGTTTCCTATTGAGCAGAATGGTTAAACAAGGAGCCTGTGTGAGGATGAAGGTATTGCTAATACCATTAAAAACTTAGTATAGGAGGGCCTTGCTGAGTTACCAAAAATGAAGCAGAAATAAGACCTCTTGGATTTCTAGTTATGTGTTCTAGTTATCAACATGAGATAAGCAAGATGATTTTAGGGACCAACTACTTCAAAATGTTCCTTTGCAAAAGCAGATAAGCTTTTGCAAATTAACTACCCTTTCACCTTTGTTCCCAAACTGCCCCTCTTTTAGTTATGCTATTAAGATGCTGCCAAAGGCGCTCATTTCTGTTTTCTTGCTTCTCCCACTTTTATTCTGCAACCCAATTCGTCTGGAACTGGTAATTTGTCCACTTTTCACAGTTTTAATTGCCTAATTATCTGTTCCACTGCAGTGATAAAGTCTTCAAACATCTTCTCCCAGCATCCCCCAGCCTGAAAGAAAGTATTCTGAGTGTTTTACAGCTGTGTGGTCTGCTTTGATGCTTCTTTGTGAATCCAAATTACAGCTAGTCTTCTGAGAGGTTATGTGAGATGGTAAGGAAAGTGCATGGTCCCTCTTAGTCATACTTAGGCTGTCTCCTCTCAGTGGAAGCTAATCTTGTGCCTTGGGAGCATACTGGCACTTCATTAGGTTTGTCCTCATGACTGTAGCCTCTAAAAATGCAAGGGTAGGGAAATGTTGCTAGATGCCCTAAAGACACAGGAAGGTTCATTGCAGTTGTTCAAGTGATGCCAGGGTTCCTGCACCTGTGTGACATGAGAAAAGATACTTTGATCCTCCTGTGGCTTCATAGCCTGCCTTCACCCCTTGAAATTAGAGCTACTGCCTTCAAGTTTAAAGAAGCTTTTATTCAGGGGGATCTGATTCAGAGCAAACTGATGTATCAGTTCTCTATTTTACTTTTCTGGGTGTTTTAAATGTTCTTTAATAAGGACAGTGGTTACAGAACCCATATAATAATGTGCATTTATAGAGTGGAGTTAGAACTTGTCCATGTGGTCATGCTTTTCCAAATTGTCCTGAAAAGTAAGTGAGAGTTTCTGCACATAAAATGCTGTTACAGAGGGACTGCTGCTCTGAGGGGCAGAATAACTATTTTCACTTAAAGTCCGCAACTACTGAAGTTTCACCTTCCAGTACCTGATCCTAACTCTACCCAGTGAAGTTCTCTGATTTCATTAGATGACTGGTGGGAAGGGTGGTTTTTGTTTTTCTTTTTAAAATACCAACATATCTAGTTATATTTTCTCCGTATTGATCCATCTTTGAGCCACTAAGTAAAATACACCTCTCTTTGGTATGTTACACTTGTTTGTGTCTAAAAAATGAACTGCAAATAAAGCTATCTTTTCCACAAAGGCCGTACTGCTTAAGTAATCTGAACATATGTACATGCATTGCACTTCTGTCTGTCATCAGAAGCAAGACAGATTTTAAGAACTGGCAATGAGAGAAAGTGATAATGCTCTAGTCTCCCTCTTACAACTTTTTATAAACCTCTGCTTCCAGAAACTAATGCCTTTGCAAACATGTGGCTGCTAGAAATGTATTAAAAACTTAATTGTTTGCAATGGTGCAGCCCCAAAAGATAAGTATGTAGTGTTACTTGTTCAGAAAAAAAAAAAAAAAATTTTCCTTATCCTCTGGGAAATTCTTCAGGAAGCTTTTTTTAAATGGCATTTTGCAATAAGCATTTGTGTGTGTTTCTGTTTGATAGCCTGAAATACTGTGGAATCTTGGGTGTAGTTAGATATCTTATCAGTGGACAAACCGTGTTCTCTTCTGGCATCTAAAGTAGTGATATTAGGTATAACAACTGTGATATTTCTGTGGAATATGTTTGAAAAATGCAGAGCATATCAGTTTAACTGTCTAGGTCTATATTCGGACCTATAGTAATAGACAGTTTCTTTAGAGAAAATATTAATTTTTTTTGCGTAACTGATAGTTTCATCTGCAGATTTTCAAACAAAAAAGCCATTTCAAAAAAGCAATAAAGTAATCATATTAGATTCTATAGCATTAGAACAACTTACAAAAATGTTATTGTGTGGGTGGGTGGTTTTGATTGATTTTGGTTGCTTTTTTTTCTTTTTTTTTTCCTCCCCATAACCAGTAGGCCAGACGGGAAGCATGCTATTGGCAAATGGGCATTTTAGGATGATGCTACTACCCACTTATGTCAAACCATCTTCAAAAGTTATCCATTTACACTTAAACTTGTTTATGTGGCATTTATACCCACACTGTAGTGATATAGATAAGCTAATTTGCTACATAGATTTTGTCAATTCAAATTGTGCAAAATGAACATATTGCAATATATTTTGACCTAATGAACCTTCTAATGATCAAACTGAAGTGTAAATGGATAACTTTTGAAGATGGCTTGACATAAGTGGGTAGTAGCATCATCCTAAAATTAGCTTAAATTAGCACATGAAGTGTAATTTTAATGTGTGGTTTTATCTCCAGTAGCACAATAATAAAGGATGACAATAAGGTAACACTTGTTTGTGTTTCCTGTTCTCAGAAACCAGTCTTGAGCTGCAAGTCAGGTCTGGTTTTTTTAAGCTATATTCTGTATATATTTTTATTAATTATTCCTTGTCTACAGGGTGTCTTTGTGTTGATCACCTTCATGCTAGCAACAAAACTTGCAGTGGTGTTTCTGCTCCATGCTGGGTGCCTGGTAAAGCTAAGTAGTTTCCTGAGCATGAATCCTATTGTTAGGGCTGCAAATGAACTTCTGTCCTGACTTCTTTATGATGGTATTTGTGGGATTCCTGTTATTGGACCTTTGGTTTTGTTGTTTTAGTATGAATAGTAAAGCTCATAAATGATAACGTAATGGAAAGCAGGCATGGGAAAGTTTTAACTACAGCAGCATTTAAGCTTGTGATGTAATTGGAATAAATATTCATGACCAACTTCTTTCCCATTTGCACAGCTTTACTAAAAACCAATAGCATGCATATATAATTTGACTTTCACTTCTCAGATGGCTCTAGCTTTTAATTTCATTCTTTGTAATGGCTGTTTCACAACGTTTGGCTTGCAGGGCACGTGGGTGGAGTACATTTAATGCTGATAACTAGAAGCAAAGTAGTCTGAGGTTTAAAATGAGTGATTAATGCTTTCTTTTCTAAATGGGAGACTTTGTTCAGTAGCCTTACATTACAGAGTGTGAGAGGAATTGCTACCACAGACTTGATGAGGTGCTCATCCTGTGAAGTCAAAATAGAGTTTTGAGAGTGTAAAAATAAAACCTTGTTATATAATACACATAATTGCATCTAGCCAAAATTAATATAGTTTTAGTTTATTGCACTCTGAAAATTGCCCATATCACTTAAATCTACCAAAGAATAAGTATTCAACTTGCCTGCCTTTGAAATTTTGACATGGCACCTTCAAGTTTTAGGTAAATTTCTCTTTCAGATGAGCAATAACGGATGATATTTTTCTAATGCTTTGTTTATGTTGTATGATTTGATGCTGTTTTGCCATTTGTAAATGCTTGTAGCTAGAAGATCAGGTGTTTGTTTCTGTATAATTTCAGCAAGAGTCGCATTTAAACTGGGTAATGGAAGACGTAATTTACAAATACATCCATTGTAAAGGGAGTATGGTGTTTTTGAATCAGTGGAATGCCAACCATCTTACCCTGAAACTGCTTTCCTAACTCTGGTTATGAAGCGTATAAAAGCCTAAATCTCTGTAAAAAAGTAGATGACATGGAGACTCTCAAACTCTTGACTTGTCTGCTTCTTCCACCTAGCTATGAATAGGTATGACAAAGCTGCCAGTAAATGTGAGGAAAATCATGTGAACTCCAAACAAAGATTCTTGGTGCTCTAGTTTAAATCTGAATCCTAGAAAGCCCACTTCAATAACGAAAGTCATCTGTGGAACTAGGCCAGGTAGGGGTGAGTGTGTTCCAGGCAGCTATCAGTAAGACAAGAGGCCTCGGTCTTAAGCTCTGCCAGGGGAGGTTTAGGTTGGGTATTAGGAAGAAATTCTTTGCAGAGGGGGTATTCAGACATTGGATTGGGCTGCCCAGGGGAGTGGTGGATTCTGCATCCCTGGAGGTTTTTAAGATGAGACTGGATGTGGCATCAGTGCCATGATCTGGGAACCACGACGAGGTTGGGTCAAGGGTTGGACTTGATGACCTCAGAGGTCCTTTCCAACCCAGCTGATTCTATGATTGAGTGAAGTTGTTCTGCTGAAATTGCTCCAGTTTACAGAGGTGGTTATATGGCAGTGGTGAAGACTTGGAACGCATTTGTGATTGATGCAGTGATTATGTGGGACTGGTCTACCTTTCTCTGTCCCTCTGGTTGCTTTTCTTGTAATGAGACTGGGTCACTTTCTCTTCTTGATGGACTTAGGGCTATTACACTTTTAAAATATCCACTGGATGAATGGGTGCAGGGTGATTTGCAGGACTGGATTTCTAGATAAAAATCAAAAGAAGTGCATTACCTATTTAACTCTGTGGATCCTGCCTTACTTGCAAAGAAAATCACTTGAAAAGAGTGTAAGTAATGCAATACTTTGCCTGAAATTGTTCTGTGATGTTTTCAGACCTTGCAATACAGATGTCGGTCTTCATCAAACAAAATATAGTTTAAAAATATCTTTGAATTAACTATATTTCCACATGATCTGCTGTTGAGGGTGGTATGTTCTGTGGTTTGTGGGGTTTTGGGGGTTTTTTGCTTGTTTTTTTGTCTATACCCTCAGAATTTTGGTGTAAATGCCATTTATTTTTTGTATACTTTCTTATCTGTGGATTTTATTACCAAAATGTTGTATGCCTCAGCACAATGAGCTTTGTGATTAAGGCAACAATTCACAATAATATCGGGTACATTATCCAGTCTAAATTAGAAGTGTGTGTTGACTACCAATGAAATTAATAATCATCATGGCTGGGCTTCGCGAACTAAGATTTGGGAAGGGCTCTACCCACGTTTGTTGCAAGTGCGTTGGTGGCTGAAAAGGCCAATACGAGACAGGTATGTCCGGTTGCAGAAGGCACAGCAGAAAGACTCCTTATATGGTATATTCTGCCAGGCACGATTCTTTCTGCGTTGAATTAATAATAGGCACCAGAGAAAACCATACTACTGAGAATATAATTCTTGTAAGTGTTTTGGTATGTTCAGTTGGAAAGATAATAATGGAGAGTGATGCTGGTTCCCAGCAGGTACCAGCCATCTGCAGTCTTGTTTCAGTGGGATCAGACTGAGAAAGAGCCACTGCTAATTCTGGAGCGTCTCTTTCTGCCCCACACACCACCTAAAACTGTGTGGACCATTAACAAAATGTTTGCTAAGCTTGTCATTAAAGGCAGAGGACCCTAAAACTGTGTGGACCATTAACAAAATGTTTGCTAAGCTTGTCATTAAAGGCAGAGGACGACTGCAGGAACTAGACGGAAGGGATCCTGCCATCATCTACATCCCAGCTACGAAGGACAACTTCGATTGGATGCTGGTTGAGGACGCAGGATTCCAAGCTGCCTTGGCAAGCTTTGATGGTGACATTTCAATTCATCTCCCTAAACACAGATTGTGGGCAGAAATTGGTAATTTACCTTTAAAAGCCACTACCAGATGCAAAAATGAACCAGTGAAAGGCCTCACGGTCTTTACAGATGCATCTGGAAAAACATGAAAAGCTGCAGTAACCTGGGTAAACCCTAATACAGGACAATGGGAACGAGAGGTACAGACCATAAATCAAGGCTCTGTGTAGGTTCTGGAACTAGCTGCCATTCGTATTGCCTTGGGGAAATTTTCTGAACAACCTATTAATATTGTAACTGACTCTTGTTATGCTGCAGGGTTAGTCTCACGTCTAGAATGTTCGTTTCTTCGAGATGTCTCTAATCCTCATCTGTTATTTGAAATGCGTTCTATTTGGGTTCTTATCAATCACAGAAGGTTTGATTTCTACATAATGCACACCCGATTTCACACTGACATACCAGGGCCAATAGCTGACGGGAACCAGGAGGCTGACAAAGCAGCAATGTTTAACACCATATCCAGAGTCTTAGAGCAAGCAAAATTGTCCCATTCATTTTTTCATTGGAATACACGTTCTCTAAAGAGACAATTCAAAATAACGATTAATCAAGCTTGAAACATTATCATGGCATGCCCAGACTGTCAGAAAATCACACCCATGCCATCTCAGGAAGGCGTTAACCCCAGAGGGTTAATGGCAAATGAGATCTGGCAAACACACATCTCCGAATTTGGCACATTGAAATATGTACATGTAACTGTAGACACACATTCACAATACGTAACTGCCACAGCACACACGGGAGAGAAAGCCAAGGATGTAATAAGACACTGGCTCAGTTGTTTTGCTACCCTTGGTACCCCAAAACAAATAAAGACTGATAACGGACCAGCATTCATCTCAGAAAAGGTAAGAGATTTCCTGTCAGGTTGGGGAATTTCACATGTCACAAGAATCCCACAGTCACCAACCGGACAGGCAATTGTAGAAAGAGCACACCGTACAATGAAAGAAATGTTAGCTAGACAGAAAAAAGGGGGGAACCTGTATAGCCCGCAAGAGCGTCTGTGGAAAGCCATATATGTTATCAGTTTTTTAAATTGTGACAGTGCTGAAAGAAGTAAATATGAAAGGCAACATAGACCTCAGGCATCCGCCTCTCCCAGACCACCGGTCATGGTTAAAGATTTGATTTCGGGACAGTGGACAGGACCCCTAGATCTTGTGACTTGGGGTAGAGGCTATGCCTGCGTGGCTACAGGAAAAGAACTTAAGTAGATTCCTTCCGGGTGTGTAAAACCCTATTTAGGTACACAATCACAGCAGCAGGAACCAGAGTAACGCAGAAGTTATAAAAGAGTTATGTTTATGTTTCAGGTTTACATTAAGGGATGACCAATGTGGTGAAAAGCAGTCTGCAAAGTATCTGTGCATGTGTGAGTGTGAGTGAAAGACGGCCGTCGGTGAATGAGAGAGTGAATGAATAAGAAAGCTGTTTGACTGGACAAATATTAAGACACAAAACACCTCACAAAATAACATTACCTCCACCACAAGGTCACTTTAAGATAATTTAGTTTTGCTAAGCTTAGTCTGTTTTTTAAATAAAGTTGAACTCCCCAGTTATTTAAAAACCCTCAGATTAATAAAGGTTATAAGTTTATACATGGTTGAGCTAAGGCCCCTAGGTTAATAAAGTTATTTCTCCAAGTTGCACTACCCTTTAGGAATATGTATGGCCAGTCTTCGCGAACGAAGATTTGGGAAAGGTCTTTACCCTTCGAGCCTGCGCAGTGGATTTTTTTAGGTGAGACACAGTGTGCGCTGAGCTGAGCCCACCCTTTAATCCTAAGGTTCATCTGCCGGGGCCGAGCAAGCTTGGACAGTGGCAGTGAGGTCCTCAGGACGTAGGTTTGTTTAGAGTGACCTTCTCTTAGATGGATGGCCTTACAGGGCTGACGAGCTCCATCTGCCCGGGGGACTTCTCTGACCGGGAATCGAACCCGGGCCGCGGCAGTGAAAGCGCCGCATCCTAACCACTAGACCACCAGGGGGCCCCCCCTTTAGGAATATAAGAAAGTTTTAAAAGGTTTACAGTAGAAGTATAAGAGGCCAAAGCAAGCGATATGCTGGGTCGTTGCGAGCTTTGGTGGTTTTGATACAGGGGGTTAGGCCCAAAAGAGTTAACTAAGAAATTTGGGCCTACAAACAAGTTACCAACATCTAAAATGATCTGTACCCGTTCTGTTCTACTTACTGGACCAAAAGCTTAAGAGAACAGTACAAGAACATGTAATAGGCCTAGACGCAATAAATTAGAAATACAGCAGGATCAGGTAGACATTTGAATAGGAGAAATAGGCCTGGAGCCAGGGCCTTTTCCGAGCTTCAGTGAGCGGGTCAAGGACAATGGAAAGGAAGAAAGGTCAAGCTGAGGAAGAGGAGTTAAAGCCCCCAGACCCACCAAAATTGAGGGCCAAGAGAAGCACCGCCCCAAGTCCCGCCTGAGCTCCACCTATACTCCACCTATTATTAATATGCATAGATAGATGTTGTAATCACTTGAATATGCATTTAATCACATCTGAAGATTGTATAAAAATGCTGATTTTGTGTGAAGCCTTTGAGCAAGTTTGTCCAGCGCGAGCTGGCTTGCTCCCAACGTTGAATAAACAAATACCTTGCTACTTAAAGATAAAAAAAGTCTCTGAGCAGTTTCTTGGACCGATTTTTCGGATTCAGTTTACAATGTACTGTTCTGATTATTTGCACTGTTGTTTTTGCACTGTTTTCGTGACCTCCTTAAATAATTAAGAGGGGGGTGATGTAGGGGGCGTGTCTAAGGTACCAGGGAATGTACCAGGGCGAGAGTGCCCGAGGGAGCATGTGCCGATATAGACAACCCTATTGGTCAAGGAAGTCACATGGTTTTAAGGGATAAAAGCAGCGCCGAATTTGAAATAAACCTCTTTGTTTTACCACCTCACGAAGAGCATGTATATTCTTTATTACATAAAGACACGTGCACCCTACATGTGATCATTACGTTAACAGGACCGTGACCATCATCTGGACCAACAGGATTTAATTTCCTTTTACTTTGCACCCAGGGGGGCCACATGATGCTCAGCACAGGGGTTGACAAACACCGTTCTGTTCTTGTCCCAGGGTGCAGTTAATACATCTGTCTTTGTGGGTTAAAACCATTTTTTTCCGTATCATTGTATTTATTGTAATCTTTTTAGTAAATTGTAACTGACTTGTAATCTCTCTTGAGTTGGGTTCATTTCTCCCGCCAGTTTACTTTTAAAGCAGCACACAAGCCTTCATGCAAGATTTTGTTTTCAGATTTGAGTCAGCTCAAAAAATGTATTTAACAAATAATAAAACCAAAAAGACCACAAACAGCCAGGCTGTTTACATCTGAAGCAGCTTAGCTGTTGAACTAATTCCACTACAGGTGCAGAAGGAATTATATACAAAGAACTTTGCAGATTTAGTGGATTCACATAGTGGTATATAGGTACATTGGCCTAAAATGTGCTGACTGTGGTGTAGATGTGATCCTCCCCTGAGATCTGCCATTGTGTGTCCACAGGTTTCAGCTGCAGCAGTGCTCCATTTTCAGCTTGAAGTAACTTTTGCATTGGTTTGACCAGGTAATACAGCCCTTTGAAACTGCTGCATGGTGGGTTCATGCCTACAGCACTTAACGTGTCTATGGCGACTCTGGAAGAGTAGTGTGCTGGTCTTAGAGACCTCTGGCTCCAGTCACATCCTTGACCAGAGGCATAACTCTGAGCAGACGGAGGGTTCAATCAATAAAAGAACTTTCAACATCAGGCTATGTATGAAAAGTCACTTGCACAGTGTAGTAGTAGAGAATAAAAAGCTTGTTATGCTAATCTTTCCAATGCTGGCCCTCTTGGTCTCTGCAAGGGGTTCATAGGTTCTATTGAAATAGGAAGATTTGAACATCTAATGAAATCAAGGAACAAAATGTTAATGACATTTTATGGAATTCATTAAACTTGGTAATAAACTTTGCATGCAACATCCTCTCTCATCCAGAATGAAATGTTGAAAACACAAGTGTCTTTAAATACCCTAATATCCTAGGTGGTGCTAATGAAAACCTCTCTGCTGCAGATGCAGTTATGCCTGCTGGGTCGCACTGGGAAGCCGGTGCTAATGGCTAAGTTATGTGCAGCACTGTGTGTTGTTAAAGAACCTGCTTGTCTCTTGGCCTGGCAGATGCAGTGTATTATTAGTGGGCCTGTTGCCTGGCTTTCCTGAAGCACAATAACAGATGATATTTCCTGAAGCACAATAACAGATATCCCAACCGCTGACCTTCTGTTGCAGCTTAACGTATTGAGGATCTGTCTTTTCACAGAAAGCAATTTTTTTAAAAAAATCAACAGCTAGTATTTGATGAATTGCAGACTGAATCCCTGAGTGATCAAGGTGAAAGAACTTTTGGGCAGGATGGAGCTGGGCTTGTAGCTCATTGCTACTCCTGCACTGTCCAGCAAGTGCAAAAACCAGTATGCACTGTTCTATATAAAAGTGCTGTTGTTTTCCTATTATGCAAATAGCGAACACTGCAAGTTATACAGGCCAAAGAAATTATTTCAATTTACCCCTTGGCATGCTTTGTTCTTTATTTGGTGCTATATGCAATTATTTATATTACTAATAATTTTTAAAAAGGCTACGTCCAAATGGTTCTGTATTAAAAAGAAGCTTGAAACAGTGTCAGAATATACTCTATATACTCTAGTTTGCAGTAGTTCTCTTTCTACCGAAGTTTACCTTCTATCACAATAAGAATATATTACAACATACACTTAATATTGAGCTGAAGGGCTTTCAAGTTTGCAGTTTGAAAATATTGATTGTGAACAGTTTGGTGCCTAGGAAGCAATTTAACAACAGCATCAGTGCTGTGAAGAGTACCCAATAAATACGTGTCAGGATGGCTTATTGCATGCTACTTTTCATAATAAATTAAGAAATAAACTGTGTAAGATGGGAGATACCACCCAGCAAGAGCTGATTTCAGAAATGAAGGCTAATGGCTGCCTTTGTATTACTGGGCTTTGTAAACATCATTGTATTTATCTAACAGGTAGCATTCTGCATGTGCGCAGCTTTTGGTGAAGGGTGCTGACTAACTGTAAGGAGTTAAAGAGCACAGGTACCCATCTCAAACACTGTTACGGCTACAGAAGGAACTTGCTGTAAGATAAGCCTCTACAGTGGAAAGTTGAGATAAGCACAGAAGGGAGGAATTTGTGACAGGAAGGCAGTAATTCCAGGCCTGGGAGAGGTTAGGTCTGGTTAGCACATCCTGGTTAATGCAAGTGGACAGATGTTCCCACTGTGTCAAATGGTATGAAAGGAAGTAATTGCTCATACACATATCACCAGTCAAACAAAGATCACCCCAAGTAATGGGACAGGCGGCATCTGCGACCACCAACGAACACCGAAGCACTCCCAAATTAATTTCGGGGGCCTTCCACCAGAGGACTGTGCATGATCCATTAGTGTTGCACCCATTCCCAAGGAAGGTAGCTGGGTGTTCCCACCTGAACCCATTAAATTTTGCTTCATGGGCTTCCCCCGTCTTGGAGGGATTGAGGCATGCAACCATCACTTGGACGAAGAGACATCTAAATTGCAACAATGAAGTCTAGTTGCTGGATCCAAAGGTGGTGATAGCCTTCCTCTCCACTATCTACTCTTATCCTTTCTTTCTCTTTTTTTCTTTTCCTTAGATATTTTCTTAAATGATATCTGTCTTGATACCCTCTCACACACTATCCTTCTGGACAAAACATCCAGCATACAGCTGGATAACCATGATGGGTGAGCAACTGGCGAAGTTGTTATAGTGACTGGGGTGACATCAGGCAGGTGATGAGCCACTAGTGAGGCTCTACAGGGCTCCATGTTCAGCCCAGTTCTCTTCAACATCTTCATAAATGACTTGGACACAGGACTCAAAGGAACACTAAGTAAGTTTGCCGATGACACTAAATTGGGAGAAGCTGTCGACTCTGGCAAGGGCAGAGTGGCTCTGCAGGGAGACCTCAACAAATTAGAGAGATGGGCAATCACCAACTGTGTGAAGTTTAACAAGGGCAAATGCCAGATTCTGCACCTGGGATGGGGCAGCCTTGTCTGTGTTGTATAGACTGGGGCATGAGGGGTGTCAATAGCGGGAGTGGAAAGCTTAGACAAAGTTATTAAAAAGTAAAGCCTTACTGGTGATTTTCACGGCACAGAAAGGATTTCCTTGCTTTCTAAACCCCTTCTCAGAGAGGAGTCTAGGTGCAGCTAAACACAGTCTTAGCCTCAGATTATATAATGGTTTAAACTTAAGGAATTATAGAGGTATGACTGAACAACTTTTGTCCCGCAGGTTTTAATTATTGGCAAAAAGAGAATATTTATATAAAAAGAATAATTTATTTTATACAAATGTGTAGGGTGCACGTGTCTTTATGTAATAAAGAATATATACACTCTCCGTGAGGTGGTAAAACAAAGAGGTTTATTTCAAATTCGGCACTGCTTTTATCCCTTAAAACCATGTGACTTCCTTGACCAATAGGGTTGTCTATATCGGCGCATGCTCCCTCGGGCACTCTCGCCCTGGTACATTCCCTGGTACCTTAGACACAAATAATCAGACAGATTTTAATCAAAACTACTTACTACACAATATAAACACTAAAAATCTACTAGTAGAGTATAATATAGCATAAAGTAGTACTGCGCACTGTAACAAAGAAATTATTGAAGCAGTTATATTAAAGCTAGTGAAAAGAAATAACTATTAAGTAGAGGTCTCATGTAACCCACCCATACCAATGTTCATGGGGAGATCTCTTTCTCTCAACCTCGAGGAGTGACCTTGGAGGGCATCCCCAGCCAAGGGAGGAATCTCCGCACATACACCTCAAGAAGGGTTGTGTTAGAAGAACCTGACTGTACGAGAGGGGACTGGACTTGACCACTTGCCTGTGGTCGATATGTAGTATGTAATTGCCAATCAATTTGCAGAATGCTGCTTATTCTTTAGTGGTCCTCGGTCCGAGGAGATGATGTCAGGTACTTTGAACTTGGGGATAATTTCATTAAGTAATACTTTGACAACTTGTCAAGCCCCAGGAAAGAAAGCCTGGAAGCTTTGGCTTTCTGGCGCAGTTGGTAAGCCAGCCTGGGCACTCCAGGGGCAGCAAGAGCTTTCTGGTGTAGCACCTTTGGTGTGGGAGGAATCTTTGTCAGTATGCAATTTTGGGAGTCAGGCTGGCAGTTTGAGCGCAGGGCTGAGAAAAGCAAACAACAGCCCTTATTCCTAGGAAAGAAAGCCTGGAAGCTTTGGCTTTGTGGTGCAGTTGGTGGGCCAGCCTGGGCACTCCACGGGCAGCAAGACCTTTCTGTACTGGCATCTTTTGTCTGGGAAAAATCTTGGTCCCTCTGGAATTTTGTCTGGGAGGAATGGCAGTTTCAGTGCAGGGCTGGAAAAAGCAAACAACAGCCCTTATCCCCAGGAAAGAAAGTCTGGAAACTTTGGCCTTGTGGTGCAGTTGGTGGGCCAGCTGGGACACTCCATGGGCACCACTACCTCTCCTTGCTTGGCCTACCCATACCTTGCCTTACCCTGCCTTCCTCTCCCCTACCTTGCTTTGCCTTCCTTTGACCACCCCTACTGACCTTGTTTTGCAAGCCTTGCATTACCTGCTCCTGTGTTGCCTTGCCTTACTTGCCCCTCTCATGACTTGCCTTACCTTCTGCTCCCTTTCCTTGCCTTGAATTGCCTTGCATACTCATCCCCTGTCATGCTGTCTTGCCTACCCCTTGCTTGCCTGGTCTCGTCTTGCCTTGTCTTCCCCTCCTTTGACTTGCCTTGTCTTGCCCACCCCTTCCTCTCCTCGTCTTGCATACCTCTCGCCTTCACACATTTCACAGAATAGTCTGAGCTGGAAGGGACTAACAAGGACTGTCAAGTCCAACTCTTAAGGGAATGGCCTTCCCCTTCACTGCCTTGCCTCACCTTACCTTGCCTCTCTCTGCCCACCTCTCCCTTCCTTGCATTGCCTTTCATACCCATTCTCTGCCTCAACTTGCCTACCCCTTTTTTTTTCTTCCCTTACTGATCCCTCCCTTGCCTTGCATTGCCTGCTGCCTCCCTTACCTTAGGTGCCTAGTTTGCATATGTGATTCATTAATGTGTGTAATTAGGTATTGATCAGCTGATTCAGATATGTGAATGATTGTTATGCTTAATTAGGTGTTAATTGGTGGTTCTCGCCCAAATTGCTAGTCTACCTCCCAAAATTGAATACGGATTAAGATTCCTCCCAGGCAAAAGGGGCCAGGACAGAAAGGTCTTGCTGCCTGTGGAGTGCCATGGGAGGCCCACCAACTGCACCTGAGACACCCAGGCTATGGGCTTTCTTCGCTGGGGCAAAGGGCTACCGATATCAGGGAGGCTGCTTGTTTCTTGTGCCGTTATGCATTTCTCCATGAAGAACAAGCTTTCAGATTCCTGATTTATACCTATTATAAATTCAACTCTTAGTTGTCCTCGCTTCCCAGCTAAGCTCAGGAGCAACAGCTGCCAGCGGGTCCCTTTTTCTGCAGTTACACAGCACAGAAGCGTTACTACCTGCCCAAGGACCCCTCTGCCCCCTCCCACCTTCAATATAAAAGCCACTGGAGGGACAGGGATGTTTGTCACCTCTGGCATCATGATTAAAAAGTCTTGGCATTACTCTGGCAGGTCAGCATTCTCCAGCTCTGGTACCCTGTTATACAGGTAAGGCTGCTTGGCCAATCAAAAACTCATAGCAAGTCCAAAATATCTCTCAAAGAGTGAAGGGAAACATCTGGAAAAGGCTGGAGGTGAAGGGAAACTGAGGCACAATGTTTTAACTACTAAATCTCTTGGAGGCTTAATCCTGAAGCAGGATAAACCAGGCTCTGCTGCCCAGCTTTGTAACCCCAAAAATTCAAGCTCTCCCTTCTCCACGTATATTTTGGAGCAAACCTTGGAGGCAGAAACAGTTTATAAGATACATTTTACTTCCAAAAAAACCCCAAACCTGCTTCAGCATTTATTCATACCCACCTGGCACATGATACCAGGTACTGGGGCTTGTCTAACATAAGTATTTACACCATAATACACTAAAATAGGGGTGGCAGCACCCAGACCATGAGGGGCACAGCACAACCTGCACATAAGCAGCTCCAGCACCCAAACCCACCCTTGGATGTGCAGGAATTTCAGGGATGTACCACACCAGCATCACAGCTCTGCTTCCCAGAGGATTCAGGGTGCAAAGAACCCCTTTGAAAGCCTAAAACCAGCACCCTTTGGGAAAAAAAGACCAGGAAACCTTTGATTCAAATGCAAAGGTTTTGATTCAAAAATAAGGTTTTTATTAAACAAAGTTTTCTTTGCTACCTTATCCTTCTGTACCACTCACATACAGCTAAAAGACACTCTCAAAAATTACATATTTGGGGCAATTATTATAGCATTGCAAAATTCTCCACTACAAATGAGCAATTTCACATCCTGCTCCCCATCCCAGGCAGCTGTAGCTCCCAAATCCCATCCAATCCCCAGTCCCTTGGGCCGGAGCAACTTATCCCTCCCGTTTGCAGTTTATTTTTTGCTCTAAATAGAAACCCAAGAGCCACAACCACACACAGAGAAGAAGCAGAAAATCCCTGACAGGTTTGTTTAAGTTGTAGTCAAGGAGTTTCTCAGCACCGAACACAAATATCATCATTAAGAACAATCAAAATTTGCAGTAACACCTTCCCAAAACTCTTCCAGCAATAGTAGAAAAAGACATTATTTTCCTTTATTTAGTTTTAATAAGTTTTAGCTGAATAATAGTTTTTTTATGAGGTTGATAATAGTTTTCAGGTTTCCTTTATTTTAGTTTTAACACATTCATAATAAATTTTAATGAATTAAATAAATTTAATTTTTAAATTTTATTTCTCATCCATATGAATAATAACAATAAGGATAAATAAAAGATGAATTGATTGCGTTTTTACACTTTTCCTAACGCATCTAAAATATAACGTGTGGAGGTGGAAACTTATTTCGCGCTGCTGTGAAGTCTTAAAAAATTTTTTTTTTAATTTTTCATTTTTAAATCTCAACGACTCGGTTGCGAGAACTCCCGTGAGTCCTCCGCGCCGCCAGGGGGCGCTGTGGGGAGCACCGGGACGGAAGCGGAAGTAGCGGGCGGTGCCGCCGGTGGGCCCGGGGCGGTGAGTCGGGGCCGGGGGTCTCGATGTGGCGGTGTCGGCTCGGCAGCGCCGGGGCTGGGGGGTTTTATGTTGTCGGTACCGGCTGAAGGGGCCTGGGCGGTGGGGGCCTGAGGAGCTCCGGGGTCCGGTGAAGGGACCGGTCTGGGGGTCCATGACAAGCCCCAGTGAGGGTCCCGGGTGGTTGAGCCGTGGTACCCAGTCAGAGGGCCTGGACTGTTGTGTTCCGTGAGCCCCAGTGAAGAGCCCGGGCTGGGGCTCCCTGACGAACTCCAGTGCCTGCTGAGCGTCCTGCTCAGTTGAGCCCCAGTACCCTCTCAAGGAGCCCGGGCTGGGGGGGTCCCTGACGAGAGCCGGTACGGGGTCGAGCTGTGCCAAGCCCTATCTCTCATTGACCAGCCCGGGTGTTTGGCGCTTGGCAGCCCATCTGCCCACCCCACCATGCCGGGCCAGGGCCCCTCGGGGTCCCGCCGGCCGCTGCTGGCCCTGGTGGTCGCGCTGGGCTGGCTGCTGGCCCTGCAGCTGCTGCTGGACCTGCGGGCGCTGGGGCTGCTGTGCGGGGCCCTGGCGGTGCTGGGGGGCTGGCTGGGCCCCCCGGCCCTGGTTCCCCGCGGCCGCCGGCTGCGCCTGGAGCGCTTCGTGAGCTCCCTGCGGGCCCCGCCCGGCTGCCCCGCGGACGAGGCGCGGCTGGAGCGGGAGATCGCCAGCACCATCCGTAAGGTGGTGCGGGATTTCGTGGCCTCGTGGTACCGCACGGTGAGCAGGGAGCCGGCCTTCGAGGCCGAGGTGGAGAGGGCCATGGTGGGCCTGGCTGCAGAGCTGCGGCGGCGCATGGCGCGGGTGGACCGCCGCGCCCTGGCCCGCCGCCTGCTTCTGCTCTGCGGGCAACATCTCCAGAGCTTCCTGCGGGCACGGGACGCCCTGAGGGACGACCCCAAAGGCGGTGGGACGCTGTGGCGGGAGTACAGCCGGCTGGCAGGGCTGCATCCTGCCCTGCTCAGCCCCGCGGCCGAGGTGGGATGTGCCCGCGCGGCCGTGGAGACGCTGCTGCAGGCGTTGGTGCCATGGCCACACCTGGAAACGCGGACGGGACGCTTTGTGGTGGTGGAGCTGGTGGCCTGCAATGTGCTGCTGCCGGCCGTCAGGAAGATGTCTGATCCCGACTGGATCAATCTGCTGCTCATTGGGATGTTCTCCAAGAAGCCCCGCGGTGGGAAACCCCACACTGCACCCCCAGTGCCAGATTCCTTGCCCTTCCCAGCACAGATGGATATGGCTCCTGCTGGGCTATCCCCCTCCCCGAGGACTGTGGAGGGGCTCAGGAGAGAGGCAGGGACTGCTGGCGAGGAGGGAGAGGAGATAAGGAGGTCGTGCCACACAGAGGAGCCTTTCCTGCGCCCTCAAGCCCTGGGATCCCTCTTCCCCTGCGAGGGTTTGGAGCTGGAATCCTCCACGCCCAGTGTGGGCCAGGACACGGACCTGCTGGCACCATCCCCCACTGGGGAGCTCCTTGATGAGCCCCCCCAGGACCCCTCTGTGCTGGAGGGCCTGGCCTCTTTGGAAGATGGAACGGGAGACCTGGAGGAGGGCCCTGCCCCCAGCTCAGATGTTGGGCTGCTTTCCACCTTTGCCTTGAGCTCCTGCCCTGACATCCAGATTGAGCCGGTGGTGGAGAAGGAGGAGGAAAACCCAGCAGTCCCCAGGAAGTTCTCCTCGCAGAGACCCTCTGTTCTGGGGAGAGATCTGGGAGCAGCAGAGGGCCTACCACATATCCCCCCAGAGGCTGGGCAGTCCCTGCCCCTGCTCTCATCCTCCCCAACAGCTTCCATGAGCACCTTCAGCTTTGAGCCCCTGAGCAGCCCTGACGGTCCAGTCGTGATCCAGAACCTGCGGATAACTGGGACCATCACTGCCCGGGAGCACAGTGGGACTGGCTTCCACCCATATACCCTGTACACTGTCAAGGTAAGGGCTCCCCTGGCACTCACCTCTTTTCCCAAATCCCTGCCCTGACTGGAGCACTGGTTGGTGTTTGGAGGTGAGGATTTGCTCTGTGAGTGTCTCCACAACAAATTTTGTCTGACAGTGAGGGAATATCAGGCACAGGGTGTGGGATAGGAGTTCCCACTTTTAGCCAAGGGTCACATGAGGCTGGTAGAGTCTTTTGTGTTCTGTTTTTGCCAGTTGTTCCATTGGGATGGGTTCCTTCATCTTCAGGGAAGGGTTAATGCGAGGATGGAAGGGTCCTGGGAATTGTGGGGCCAGCAGCGCATTGGGATTGTTTTGATAATGTGTAAGGTTTGTTCCTGTTGCCTTCCTCCTCAGTATGAGACAGTCCTGGAGGGTGAGGGTGCAGGGAGCCTTCAGCAGGTGGCTTATCACACCGTGAACCGCCGCTACCGGGAGTTCCTCAACCTGCAGACCCGGCTGGAGGAGAAACCGGAGCTCCGCAAGTTCCTCAAAAGTCAGTGCCTGCATTAACTCTTGGAGTAAATCCTCTCCCTCTCATCCCATTCCATGCTCCTCAGCTCTGAGGGTTTTCTGCCCTGCCGGTGCCCACACCTCTGTTGTTTTGTGCAGAGCTGGCTGGAGAGTTTATCTCTTTTGGCAGCGAATTCCAGTGTTTCAAAATATTCTTTTTTTTTTTTGATCGCAACACCCAGTTTTGTAGCTTTGCACCTTAACAGTCAGTGGAAACACTGGTGTCTGAAAGAATCTTGTTTGCATAGAAGAAAATAGAAATATGTGTCAAACATGAGCTTTTTTTAGGAAGAAAACAGTATTTCTTCTAATGCTACTTCTATATAAAGCTCCATGGAGTTTAGCATGTTCCAACATAATTCCTTGGTTCTGACAGATTGACTACAAAACTGCTTTGTTGAGAATATTTGGGCTCTTGGAGCAATTTAGAGTCCTTGTGCTAGACTGGTGTTCTTACTGCTTTTAACTTGAAGGCATGGAAGATGTGAAATCCAGCAGAACACAGATTCCATATGGATTGAAGGTCTGATTCAACAGCCCTGGTTGAATCAGGGTTGAAACAGCCCCTGGTTGAGGGGTGTCTTGCCTTGGGCAGTGTGTGGTAATAGTCTTAACTATGAAAGCATTTAGGTTTTAATACAGACTAAAATCTGTATTTAGATTTTAAAATCTTAATTTTTAATCTTGGATTTTAAAATCTTTTAAATTAAGATTAATTTTGTCCAGTTAAGATTAATTTTTTCCAGTTTTCTCGAACTTGCTCATGGCTTTATTTCCTTTGTAGACATCAAAGGCCCAAAGAAACTGTTCCCTGATCTCCCCTTTGGAAACATGGACAGTGATAAAGTGGAAGCCAGGAAAAGTCTGCTGGAATCCTTCTTAAAGGTGAGATATTTGTGTGCCCCTGTGAGCTAAAAGCAGATGTGACATCAGATCTCTTCTACATTACATGATCAAGCTGGGAAGTTGACTCCAGAAAGCCCTAAATTTCCACCTCTCCTTGCAGCAATTGTGTGCAGTCCCTGAAATTGCCAACAGTGAGGAGGTGCAGGAATTTCTTGCCCTCAACACAGACGCCAGGATTGCATTTGTCAAGAAGCCCTTTGTTGTCTCCAGGATAGACAAGGTAGGAAAGCAGGAGACTGGTTACCTGAGCCCCTTCTACCTGGACATCTCTCTTAGGCTTCAGCGTCTATGAGGAGCCAAAAAACTCCAACATTCTGTAGCTGGGCTCAGCTTGCTCAGAAAGCCATAAAGCTGGGGAGGGTCAGACCCCATCTCAAAGAACCTGGGGTTTAATAGAAAATACAGTGCAAATTTGAAAACTCTTAATATCTTTAAGGAGTAAGGATCTATTCAGTAATTAATGGCACTGCTGGCCTTGCAGATCGTTGTCAATGCTATTGTGGACACTCTGAAGACGGCATTCCCCAGGTCAGAGCCCCAGAGCCCCACGGAGGATCTGAGTGAGTCTGAAGTGGATGGAAAGTCCCAGACAGATGGGAAGAAGGCGACCAAGTAAGGGCTTCTCCAGCTTTGCAGAATAAGGAATTAATGCATAAACTGAGCCCATTGTGGGGAAGAACTGACCTGGTGCTTTATGTGTTGTTGTACTTTAACCAAATTACTTTCTTCTTCCATTGCTGTTATCCAAAGGATTTCCCAGGAATGCTCAGGTTTCCACAGAAGGTGGTTTTCTTCCCAGGGGATCTGTCATGTGCTGCCGTTTGCCAGCAGAGACGCTGTTGCTCCCGGGGAATTCCTTTTTAACCTTAAACGTGTGCATGACCCATATATGTCATGAGTAACTGGAAAATGCAGCTATAAATTATCTACCTGAAGGTTCTCTCCTGCCTCTCCCATGTGTTCCACACAGTGGCCTTGCAAAAAACACATTTGAATGTTTATTTAGGAGTAATATTGAAGGTCACTGCATGTGTGTTGCTCACCAAGTGTTTATTGGTGCTGCTGGCAGTGCCAAACCTCATTGTGCTCATTAGTGATTCTTCCCTCACTGAAGAAGGGAAGGTTTTTGCACAAATAGTGCTTTTTCTTCCCAAAAAGTGACGTTTTGCTGGAAAAAGCTGCTTTGAACAAAAAGACAAACCAAAAAAGTACAAGTTTGGAACCATCTTGGCTGAAAAGGACATTCCTTAATGATAGGCACATTATTTTATGATTTGTCCCATAATCCTGAGCATCCTTTCATACTCTCCTTTCTGTGTGTCTTTATGATTGGATTTCACAATCCTGCTGAGTATGTTTCATCTCAGAGGCTTTTCTGAACACTTCCCTGAGTATGCTGGAATGTTCACACCTTACTGACATCTGCCTACATCTGCCTGTCGGCTTCCGTGTAACACACCTGTCTGTGTGTGGAATGTTGGAAAGTCTTGGCTCAGGTGTAGGTCAGGAAAAATGCTGTAATGCTTTTTTTGCCTGGTTTTACTGCTACCTCTTAGTTATCCTGGGCACAGGTGCTGGTTTTGAACCACTTTAGGTCTAATCAGGCTTTTTAGCTTGGATGTGGCACTGGGCAAAGATAACTGGTCCTGGGTCTTGGCTGAGGCTGGTCCTCGGTCTTGGTGGAGGCTGGAAAACTCATCACTCACAACTTGCAGAGAAAACTGACTGTGCCATGTCTCTGCTTTTCAGGTCCAGGCTGAGGTTCTCATCTAGTAAAATCACTCCAGTGCTGAGTGTGAGTGAAGCTCATGACAGGATAGTGTACTCCATCAGGGAGGGCAGCGCTGTAAGTTCATATCCCTCCTGGAATCCTTTCACGATCCCAATCATTGCCCTGTTTGGGTGCTGGCTTGGAATAATCCATGTGCACGAGGGTTGTGGTTGCTGCAGCCTTATTCCCATGTGCCAGGTGGACAGTAAGCAAGCCTGGATGTGTTGTTGGCTACACCAAGTGCAGACAAGGAGATGGGTGCTTGTCTGATCAGTGGAATCCAGGCCTGTGTGGTACTAATACAGCATGGCTTTTGTAGGTCTCTGGCACCCTGTCGCTGGCTGCTATGGAATCCTTCATCCAGAAGCAGGAGAAGCTGCTGGAAGCAATCCCTAGCAAAGCTCCTGAAGGCGAGGGAGGCAGAGAACCTAAGGGGAGCTCTGTGCAGGAGAATGCGGATGGGACGCATCTGGACACGGACTCTGGTGAGCTCAGCCCCTCTGTTACTGCTTTAATTTCTCTCCCTTGGGACCACAACAGCTCCAACAGCTCCAATCAATTTACAGGGTTTTCAGGACCTGTTCTTCTTGCCCTTGATTGAAGGGAAAGCAAACTGAGTTTTTCCAGTCCTGTGATTGCTCTGGGCTTTGTTGAAAGCAAGTTGGGTCTTGGCTCCTCTTGGATCTTCACCTTTGCGGACTCAGCACAGTCACTGCACAAATAAGTTTTTTAAGGACACAGTGCTTAAACTGGCAATGTTATAAAATCAAGCTCCTCGAAACTGAAAAATGGCCAAATTACAGTTTCTTGGTAGTCTCAAATTAGCTTTGATATGTCCATGCACTATAAAAGGACCTTTTGAGATCAAGTTTGGATAGATTTGATGGGAGTAGCAAAAACGTAATCCCAGTTCAAGGAATGATGTTCCCTTTCTGATTCTAGATCTCTTCTCTGAAGCACAGGGCTGCGGTGCCACAGCTTCTCAAAACAGTTACAAGATTATCTTGAACACAAGCGAAAATATGTTCTCTAATCTTTTTCTTGGAATTGCTGAGCTGTATCAACTGGAACTTCCCCAAAATTTCTTTCCAGTGTTTCAAGTTGGGCAAGCTCTGACATGTGCTTGTGACAGGATGGGTCTGGTGTTCTGAAACTCAGCTCGTGCTACCAACTTTGCCTATAATCTTGGAACACATGGTTTTGGGGAGGCAGGACTGGAATTGGAGGCCAGGGCTGTGCACCAAGTTCCCTGAACTCTGAGGGAGATGGAACATCAGTGATGGCAAATGCCTGCAGGTCTGGGATGTTTCAGGCTGGGCTGGCAGGGCGAGGGGAACAAATGTCTGGAGCAGCTGGATAAAAACGCAGCCTGTGTCCCTGTCTGCTCATGGAGTGACTTCTGGGAAGAGGTTGGCCAGCATCTCTCTGAGGAAGAGGACTTGAATGCTCCAGGAATAAACGGAGCTTGCTGAGGATGGTCCCTCTATGAGGTTATGGGGAAACTGGACAGCCTGCTTCTGGCTCTGCACTGGGAAGTCAAATCTCAGAGGGCAAAGCAAGTGAGGAATAGCTTAGACGTGGCCCAGAGCAAGAGGGTCAAGTGCCCTGTCTTTTCCAAGTGAAGTGGCCTGGAGTTAATTAGTCCTGCACATACGCAGTGGGGAGAGAAAGAGGAGGGAAGGAGAAGGTCCAGAATCCCTCTTCCCTTTATTTTCAGCAGTAGGTTGTGTGTGTAAATTCTCTATAGGCAGAGTGGTTGGAAGATGGGGCATCAGGGAATCCAAATTAGGAAAAGCTGCTGCACCTGATCTCACCTGGCCAACCTGACATTAGGCTCAGGTCGGGGCACTGGCCTAGGAGTGGCTGCCCAGGCAGGTTTGTGGCACATTAATGAGCCCGTTCAGGACAACACCTCAACTGCTTTGGGGCCAAAAGTAATTCTCCAGCAAGTAGAAGGTGTTTACACTGAAGGTTTTGATGTGCTCCTGAGGATCAGAGAGAGGCTGTGCTGTCCCAGGCTTGTGTCAGTAGGGATATGTGAGGACGTGTATGGATTTGTGTTTTATCATACGTCTGGTTTATCCAGATGTGGTTTATCCACCTTCCTGCAGAGATTGGGATCTGCCACACGATGGCAGCCTGCAGCCACCATCTGGAGCCTTGTGCCTGGGAAACTCTCGGAAGAGCGGAAAATTTTCCTGAAGACCAGGAAAATAGTCCTCAGCAGTGTAGCTTTTGCTGGCTGCAGTCACTACCTGCTTTCTCCCCTTTTTGGGCTCAGTTCCTTCTCAGTGAAACAGAGGGTTTATCAACTATCAGTCCACATATAGGGATGGCAGTGTGCCAAAAACAGATGAGGAAGCAGCCACCCACTGGAGCCTTGTGCCTGGAAAACTCTTGGAAGAGGGGAAAGTGATGGGGAAGACCAGGAAAATAGTCTTCAGCAGTGTACCTTTCTCTAGCTACAGTGACTACTTTCATTCTCACCTGTTTTGGGCACATTGTCATCCTCTCTTCAACTGAGAAGGAACTGAGCCCTCGGAGCAACTACATTCTGGTTTGGTGTGGCCCTTTGTGGGGAGATTAAGGCTGCTTGTATGGAAGTAGAAGTGAAAGAGTGGTAAGGGCAGGCTCCCCACACTGGCTGAGCTGCAGCAGGTCATCTGTGCGTGGCACAAAATGCCAGACTTGGAGGAAAGAGTGAGTTTGGGATGATGCTTTTCACCAGGTTTGCTCAGGCACTGAGTTGGTTTCTTCATCTGACCCTCCTCTTCCTCCTGGCAGACTCTGAGACAGCTTTAGCTGATCTGGCCCTGGATGTGCTTCGCCTGGTGCTGGTGGATCACTGGAGCTGGCTGTGTACAGAGAACATTCAGAAGGTCTTCAACCTGCTCTTTGGGACCCTTGTTCAAAGGTAAGGCCTGAATGAGCAACCTGGCAGCTCTGGGAGGGTAAATTCCCTTTGGAGTCACAGTCTTAAATGGAGCTCATGCCCGAGTGTGGGTAAATGTTTTCTGAGCATCAAACAAGGTTCTGTAAAGAAGGTGCTGTGTAAAAGAAACCTCTTGGAGATTTGCACTAGGAGCTGTTTTCCCCGTGAGCAAGGATGCAACTGTAGCAGGCAGCTTGCTATCCCTTAATAACAGGGAAAGGAAGGATCCAGCCCTGGGAATGGGAGTCTTGCCTCATGAAAAGGCAACAGTGCCCAGCTCCTTGGCTCTCCGGAGAGAACCGGCCTCCTGGTCTCACTGCCCAGTGGCTCATCTTGTTCTGTCTACAAAAGGAGAGTAAACAGGCCGAGGGAACAGCAACTTGTCAAAAACAGCTCAGAGTGTGACCTGCCAGGGCCTCTGCTCTCACTGCTGCACTGCCTGCTCTTTCCTGGGCCAGCAGTGCCTGTGCCTGGGGCAGGGAGATGCACATGGAGTGGGAACAGGCTTCGTTTCCAACTAGGATGGACTTGCCAAGCTGTCCTGGGGCCAGTGCCTCTGGGTGGTAAGGCTCTAGGCCAAGACACACAAACAGAGCATTCCTGTTTTCTGGTGTAGGTTGGTGGCTATCACTAACTGAGGATATGGTTCTTTAGAGCCCTGAAGGACTTGGGCTTGGGAGAATCTTGGAGCAGAGCTTTTCCTGCTCTTGCAGGCATCCAGAGTTGGCATCAGAAAGTGCAGGGCAGCACATTATAACTGAGCTGGTAACTTAAACTGCACTTAGTAGAGGTTGCCAAAGTGCTTTGAGGTCAGGCACTGCTGCTTTCACTCCTGGGTCTGTTCCCTTGGGCGGCAGGAGGTGGGCGTTGCTGCCATTTTTCCAAAATGGGATCTGGTCTCTTGGGAAATGAGCTGGAACCCAATCCCTGTGTGTAAGCAGAGAGGTATGAGAGCTTGAACAGGCACGTCATCGCCTCCTGTTAAGCTGTGTCCTGCTCACCCAGGGAACCTGCAGCACCCACGTGTGGCATTGGTATTTTCCACTAGAAAGCTGGGATACACACAGCACATGCCTGGCTCTGAAAGGTGCAGGAGCTCTGTGAGTTGTGCTGGTGGAGCAGAGTGAAGGGAGTGTGTTTGTAGCTGCTCTGCTTCAACAGGTGTGGGTAAACCCACTGCAGGCAGAGCTTTGCCTGGAGGTGATATGGTGGCTTCTCCGTGTCACCATCAGGACAGGGTGCAAATACAACCCCTTGAACAAACCCTGTGTCCATGCTGAAATCTACATGTTGAGGTTGACTCTGCTCTTGTTCTGGGACAGTCAACAGTCCACAGGTCTGATGTGAAGGAGACAGGGAAGGGACTTGCACAGTGGGAACTGACCTGTTGCCAGGAGGATGGTGTTGCTCATGGATTGCTGCAGGGAAAAAAGTAGATGTGGGCATCATCCCTTCAAGAGATGGTCCTTTCCCTGTTCCTGTCAGTGAGTGAGGTGGTATGGGGCAGAAAGGAGGTGCCCTGGAAGTGTTTTGAGTGTTAGGAAGGGGATTGCTGCTAGGTGCTCCTCTGCCAGTTTGTATTTGGTGAGTAGGTGCTGCTCCTGCTGCCTCCTTGCAGCTGCAAGATGATTCTGCTCTGGCATGAGGCACATTCAGTGCAGAGTGATAGAAATACCCGCAAACCAACAAAAAGCATACCAAGAACAAGAACCAGTTTCTCCCAAGAGCCAATCCCCCTCTCCCTTGGGGTCTTTTTCACAGTGACATCAAGTGATTGCTGTGACCATGGTGTCCATTCTGGGATCTCCCTACCTGCTCTGTTCACCGTTCTCTGCATGGAGCATCCCACCAGACTCCTCTTTCCCCTCCTTCCGTAGCTGGAATAGCTGGAGCCAGGCACTATCCATCTCCCCTGAGTGTCAGCTGGATGGCAGGGGGAGAGGAAGGCTCCATGACCGAAAAAGGTATTGTTAAGTAAAGGGAGGCCGTGTGTGCGAGGCCCGATCCGCTTACCCCGTTATGTAACAGGGAGGGATCCTTTTTAGGAGCCGAAAGGAGAGGCGGGTGGAAGGGAGGCGGATGGGCTGAGGGGTGGGAATGACCCTGGGGCCAAGGACTGCTTCCAGCAGCCTCTCTCTGTGTGCTGGGTCTGTGCCTGTAAACAAACCTACTGCCCCTTTCCAGCTCCGCTCCCTTCCCCTGTCCAGCTCTTGCTCCCCTCCCACAGGCTGGAAAGGCACATCTCCTCTCTTCCCTTGGGAAGCTGCAACAGGAACCTGTTTGCAAAGTGGGGGTATTCTGGACTCCGGGGGTGTTTGGTGGAAGAGCTCAAAAGCATTTGGAGAATCCGGGTGGTTTTTAGAGCCTTGTGAGTCAAAGAGGTGTTAAAAATACATGACGAGCACACAAACCATGCTGTGGCTGTGACCCCACACCCTGCCCTCATCTGGCCCCACTGGGTCAGGGGTCTGCCAGTGCCACAAGGAGCTCGGGACAGCAGTGGAGCCAAGGGACAGTCACCAGCTTGCTGCTCCCCTGCTCCTTCTGCTCCACTTTCCAGACAGGAGCCCCAGCAGAGTGCCAGCATCCCAAGGATGGATCTGGGAGTGTTTGAGGTGCAGATACAGGTCTGTAAGCTTTTCCTAGCTCTTTCCTGTGCAGCACAACAGAAAGCCATAGAGTGCAAACCACTGAGTGGGGTAAAGTGTCTTGGCTCACCCTGGCTGTCTGTCCCCTGAAACCTGAGCAGGGCTGGGGCACAGAGGCTGTGCTGGGCTCAGAAGTGCCTGTTTCTGAAAGGAGCGTGTAGAACTACTCAGACAGCTTTGATAGTGTCATGTTCCACTGATGTGACTTAAAATAAATGCAAATCATCTCTGCCTTACCCAGGAGCTCACCACTGCTTGGCTCTGTTCTTTGCTTTGGGTGATTCCACTGCTGCTCCAGGCTTTGTTCCCTGTCCCCTCATCCCTCAAGCGGGCGGGTTTGGGGACGTGACGTTTCAGTCCTTGTGAGCTGTAGGTGGACAGCCAGGGATGCTTTGAGACTGACTGCAGGTGACCATAAGGCTTTTGAGAGCATTCTTGCAAGTTCTTGCTGTCACCTTGGCTTTGGGGCTCTTCTGGCCTATCACTGTCAGCCCAGGTGTCACAGACACTTGTGCAACTACCGCTGTTAAGTCAGTGAGCTCTGTAGCTTCAGGGAGCTGCCTGCTATGTGCTTTTTATCTGTTTTTCTCTTCTTCTTCCTTGATCTCTGTGCCAAAAGAACTGGCACAAAGACCCTTGGCAGCTGCCTTGATCCTCTTGACTTCAAAGTGCTGCCAGTGTCTGACCCTCTTCGATGTCCCTGCTGCCTGTGTGCTCGGGCAGCACTTGTGGGATGGGAGTGCTGGGAGCACAATGCCCATGTCAGGGAATTCTGCCCAGCCTTGGAGCCATGCAGGGGCCACATTTGACAGCCAAGATGGTGCCCCAGGCCTCATTCCCTGTGGAGGCTGCCTCTTTCCTCCCTGCATTATCTTTAAAAGGCATTAAAGCCAAGGGTTGACTCATGCTCTGCAGGTGCCAGGAGAAGCCAGGAAGGTTTATGCTAAAGCTGTGGCTTGTCCCACTTTCCTTTGTCTTTGTGGAGCAGTAGCTTCCCACTCCAGCCTTGGGCAGCATCTCGGAGTTTTGGTGGCAGAAACAAGCAGCCAGAACTGCAATATGAATGCAACTGGAGCAACTAAATCCACTAATTCTTCTGGTTGTTACCAGGGGGAGTTGATTTGGGCGTGTTGGGGAGGACTGCACGTGGAGGGGCTGTGCTGGCAGGCCCAGGTTCGTGGCAGCAAAGTCCTTGTCCCTAAAAACCAAGCCAAAAAATCA
This sequence comes from Chiroxiphia lanceolata, assembly GCF_009829145.1. NCBI lineage: Eukaryota > Metazoa > Chordata > Aves > Passeriformes > Pipridae > Chiroxiphia > Chiroxiphia lanceolata. The sequence goes on along the minus strand of NC_045659.1, from coordinate 7,289,969 downwards.
GCACCAGACCTAGTAAATAGGGGAACCAACCTCATGGCATTTTAATCTTCCTCTCTGGATTTGGCTATTTGCGTTGTAAGTAGTAGCAGGAATCACAGGCCTGTGGTATGTCAGGAACAGCGATTTCAGGACTGTGTGTGTCTTCGTGTGTATATGTAAAGTAAATACAAATCAGCTTGGAAGTGGGCCTCAATTCAGCTGTCTCCAACCACCTGGAAATTTTGGATCTGGCTTCGAATCTCTGTCCCAAACAAAATTTTTTTCCCTCTTCTAGAAGCAGCATTCTTCCAAAAACAGCCACTAGAATGAAGCAAGCACTCTGTGCTTTGATAACAATTGCAACATTATTTTAACTGGGATTCTGTTTCGACAGTTGCAATGTGCCAACTTTTTTTCTAGATTTAAAAAACCACAACAAATTCTTATTTCAGATAGAGCAAAGAAGAAAAGGATGGAGAGAAATTAATGTGTCCTTGTCGGTTTTGATTTGCCCTGGTTTTTGAAGGGTTATTAGTAGCTTTATGTATTTTCATTCTGAAGTGGGCTAATGAAGCAATTGCTCTGAGCAAGGCCTGGCTGAGACAGCCTGGCCTCTCCCTGGGGCACCACTGAGAGCTTAATTGGCTCAGTAAATGCTTGATGAAGATCTTATCAAAAGCCAGGATGCTTTGTGAAAAATCAAAGAGGTTTGGATTTTTTTTTAACCGCATACTTCCCCCCCCCCTTCCCTGAGCCCCAAAGCATCATAGGGAGATCCAAGTGGATAAAAGCCAAACCAGAGCAGTTTGGGTGAAGACCATTGGAGTCCTGTGTGTTTCCATGATTTCTTTTAGCAGCAGGTGCGTTTTGAGGGAGCAACACATAAAATGGCAGAGAAATCCCAGCACCGAGGTGTGGTTTCATGCCTACAGGGGGTAATGGTTCCTTAGTGTAGGGAATGATGTGTTTTTTCTCCTCTCTGCCCCACAATAAGATGTCCTGCACACCCACATCTCCCAGGGCTTCTGCAGGTAGGAAAATCCCTCTGCCCGGGATGTCTGGCCTGGGTAATTCTGATTAAGGAATGATGGATGCAGATGCCACGGTGTGAACTTCCTGCAGCTGGGTTTGTTTTTTGCTTCCCTCACTGCAGAAATGGGGAGAGGGAACCTGGCAAGACACCCGGTTTGAGGGAAGGCACTCGGCCTCCTACTCAAACACTTCATCACTCTGTGTTCAGCTGAGTATAGGATGGGCTGTTCACAACTGTAACCGCGATAAAGCAGCAGGAGAGGAACTCTTCTCGTAAGAAAAGAAGGATAGTTCACTTTGCGCATCACGTGTCATTGGCCAGAAGTTTAAAAAGACTCAGGATGCTTTGTGTTCTTAGATTTATGGAGGATTTTTTCTTTTCTTTCCTATTTCCTTCCTTGGTGCAGGGTTTACCTGGACAAGTGTGGGGTTGATTTGAAGGTGTTGAGCTGAGCCTGCTGCACATCTCTGCTTGTGGCTGTCTGGAGAAGGTGTATTTAGGCTCAGGTAGCAGGTGCTCAAAGCTGAGCCTGGGGGCAAAAAGTCTCCATTTATGTTTCTCAAATTTAACTGTGCCCACTGCAGCTGCTGCTTCATTTTTACAGGCTTTGCTCAGAAAGGTTTTGCAGTCACAGCATTGAAATGTTGCTCCTCTTGAGTCAAGGATATTCTTGTGGTTCAAGGCACAGTTTGGGGAGGAATTTGGATATTCTGCGATTTGGTCTGGTGATTTAAGCACCAGCCTTTCTTGATTTCAGGAAGAGTCATGTTTGCATGACTTGTGGTTTCCAGATGTTGTCTTTTTCTTCAATCGTTTTCACTACCTTAGTCTCATGGACCATTTTGAGCTCCTGGATAGCCATGCTGAATTCCTCAGGGTAAGGGGGGGGCTTGTTCTGGGGTGGAAGGTGGTCAATGTTGAGCAGGACTTGCTACTCTTACACTCAGCTCATGTATATTTATGGAGCTGTTTGTATTTATACAGCTAATGCAGAGGGGCTCTCTCATTTTGTCTTCTTCCTAATGTGGTCTCCAGTTTGTGTTTTGTCTAAATCCTTAAAATCCCCAATTTCAGGGAAATCATAATTGCTATAGCTTCAGATTTTAATTATAATCAGCAAATTTGACTTCACTGTTCCTTCGCTCAAGTGATCTCAGTTCTTATCCTCACCTTGATGGATGAGAAAAGCAGAGTTTGACCAGCTTCTAGTAAATTTGGAGTACTGTATGTCTTTGGCCATTCCTGGTCCATCTTTATTTTTCAGATTAAGCAAATCCAACCTATCCAACCTTTCTTTGCTGAGCTCCCTCCATCTGCAGGTGAACCCTCTGGATAGTCCACTTCAGTGAGGGCATCCAGCCAGGTAAAACTGATCCCAGATGCCGTGTCTTGCCTGTCCCTGACTCCCAGTCTGCCTTTTCCATAGGCTGCTCCTTCTTAGCAGCCTTTGTTGCATCAAGGTGCTGAAGGAAGGCCCAGGTATGTCCCCGCCAGGCCTTGTTTTTCATTCCCAGGGTGTTCCAGTCTTAATGGATCCCTTCAGCTGACTTTGGAGTTCCATCTTAAGCCACAGCATTAATTTGGCTCTTTTTTAGCAGCCATTTCATTCCCCCACCAGCAGCTATTTCCAGCAGAGGTCCCTTACAACATGGGCAAGTTATGCACCTCCAGATTATCTTCCAGGACCCCATAGCCTTTGGAATCTGTCTCTTTGCATTGGGCATTATCAAAGCATTCAAATGTCTGAGCCCAGGAGGTCACTTTATTATTTCTGGTCTCAGCTGAAGTGTAAGGAGATGGCTCAGTGATAGGTGTGTTTTTTCTGTCTTTCTTATTAAGGCTATTTCTTCATGAAATAGCAGAATGGAAATAGTAACCCATCAGCCACCCAAAAATAAAAAAAGATAGGTCTATTTGTGTTTCTTGGTGGATTTATTTCTACCTGGGAACAGCCTGTGTGTGCCTTCAATGTGGCACATGGATCTCAAATGCTCAGGCCTTTAACAGCACATAAAATCATCTGTGACCTGCTGGCAAAGGTCAGCTTTGAACCAGCAAATCTTTGGAGTTCCTGTGCTGTTAATCCCCATCCTGGTGCAGCAAGTCTGCCTGGTGGAAAAATCAGTTTGCCATTTTCTGGGGTTTACTCAGGTAGGAATTTTCAATAACATTGGTGTGACCCTCCCTGAGCTGCAACAACAATAGTGGGAGTATGAGGTGGGATTCTTGGAGTATCCTGTGCAAGGCCAGGAGCTGGACTTGATGATCCTTGTGGGTCCCTTGCAATTCATGATGTTCCGTGATTCTATGAATTATTTTACTCCTCACAGTTTAAATGCTCCTGGTGCTCCCCCTGTGCATGTTGTGCAAATGGAATGTTATTCCCTCCAAATGGGTGTTGGTGGTGACTTTAACACATTCAGGTTGAACAGAGGTTGGAAAACTCTTTGTGGCAGGTTTGGATATTTTCTTTTGAAGTATCTGAGAGCATCAGCTGCTCTCCCAGGGAGGATTTAGAGCCAGATGGACCAGTCTGGACAGTTCTCCTCCCGGTGCTTTTGGAATGGCTCCACACCCCGGTAGACTAGCAAAAGGGGACCCAGAGCAGAGTTGCGTTAGTCTTTGTGTCATGTGCACCCAGCTTTGTTTTCTCCTTCTTTCTTGTCCCTTTTCCTGTTTAATTCCTTCTTTTATTGTATACTTGTGCATTTGGGTGCTTCTTCATCAGTTGTCTGAGCACCATGTGATGGGGCAAGTTGACCTCTTCTCAGGAACTTGCATGGAGCTGTGGCATTTATTGGTGCAAGACCCATGGAGCCATTCCCAGATCCTGCCCTTTGCTTCCCAAAGTGGAAGGCAGTGAGCTGCCAGACTAAGGAAGAAAATCCATCAATGGTGTTTCACAACTGTGGGATGCAAGACCTGTAAGCACTCACCTAATCACAGTATGTGCACATATGATGAGATTTATTGGTGTTACTTATAGGTCTCAATGCCTAATTGTGGTGGTTTTATGGAAATAAATGGGCTGAAAATGTGATGTTGTTTGTGTGGGACCTTCCAGCATTTATCAGTTCTCAGCTTGCCCTTGAGCTGCCTGGAAACATGTGCTGTCTTTAGGTTCAGCTTTCTCTCTGCTCAGTGTTTTCTTGATTTTTTGCTGTTTTAGGAATGTTTCTAAGGAAAAGAAAGCTCATTCTTTGCATTCTGCAACCTTTTTAACGCTGGAAAGTGGCTATTGCTGTAATGAGGTTCAAGTCAATGTTCAATCTTATCTCCTTGGTGCAGGTTGACTGTTTGCAGCTCTCTCCCCAAGGCTCTGAATTTCTGTTGCTTGTCACATGTTTTCTCAACCAGGAAAGCAGGCTGTGTAGAAAAACATGTTAATAAAAAACTATGTTAATGAAAGCTCTTGGCCTTGGGAAAGTCACAGTTTAACACTTTGATTTGGTTAGGAATGGCTGGAGGGTTTAACACGATCCAGAGTGTTAAAATCTGCTGATGGCTGGAGATTAAAACAATTTTAATTGTATTTCCAACATGGCCTTTCCCAGGCAGGACGGGGACACTTTGTCCTTTAAGACAGGTGGAAGCTTCAGATCTCTGGCATTATCTTGTAGCAACATCAGTATGTGTGGTCCCTGGTGAGGCTGAGCATAAAGAATGTGTCTTCCTATTAGTGGGATCACTGGGATCATTGCCCATGCTCCAGTAGGACCTTAATCTGAGAATACGAGGCCTTCCTGCTGCACCAAGGCTCCTTTTCAGATTTTTAATGGACATTTCTTGGGTGTTCGTCCCTCAAGACTTGCAGCTTGGCACCTCATTTCCTGCTGACGAAGGGAACGTCACGTTGCCGCACTGTCCCTGATGACAACCTACTTCCTTTGCCCTGGTTACCTTTAGGTGCTGCTATTCCTGACTCTCCACTCACATTAGCCCAAGTAAAGACACCCTTGGCCTGAATGGCTCGCCTGGGAAGAATGCAGACAGTCTGGCAGAGTGCAGGTTAAATAAAGTTTGCCTTGGCAGGGCCTGTTCTCTTGAATGGACTGGGAGCTGCTGGGGAATAGTGGTGACAGAATTGCAAGCACGAACACCAGCTGCCAAGAGGAATGGGTCTCCTGGCCCTGCTGGCTGACTCCTCTGCTCTGGGAATCTTGAAATACTGGCAAAATCACAAGCCTTTTCCCTATCCCAGCACTGTGCCAGTATTCCCGTCTTTGCTCCAAAGCCTCCTGCTGACAAGGACAGTGACACTGGGCCCTCATCGCCAAGTCCTGCTAAACCAGGGGACCACAGGGAAACCCTGTGGCATCAGGGATTCATCCATAGCCTCTCCTGATTCTGAGAGGAAAGATTTCAGGCAGTGGCAGGTTCTGACTGACAGCTCTGGCTTTTGCTGTTACGTTGGAAGGGATTTCACATCCAGGAAAGAGGGTCCATATGGTTGATTTAGAAACTCTCCCAGCACTTGTCTGGTGGGGACAAACCCGGTGCAGCTGCAAATGCCTCCAACCTGTTTTGTGGAGCAGCATTTCAGGGTCTGCAGGTTGTTAGTGTACAAAGGACACAGTCCTGACCCAGCAGGAGGGCCCACCAGCAATTCTGTTGGATTTTGGATGAGAACGAAGAAATTCTTTACTATAAGGGTGGTGAGACCCTGGCACAGGTTGCTCACAGAAGCTATGGCTGCCCCATCCCTGGAAGTGTTCAAGGCCAGGTTGGGCTTGGAGGAATGTGGTTTAGTGGAAGGTGTCCCTGCCCATGGCAGGGGGTGGAACAAGATGGTCTTTAAGGTCCCGAAACTAAACCATTCTGTGATTCTATGATTCCATTGCTTGCCATCAGTAGATGGAGCAGATGTGAAGAGTAGGAAAGCAGAGGGCCAAGAGGAGAGCAAAGCAGTAGGATATTCATGACTTGCCATCCTTGAACTTTGTTTTGGTCTCCAGGCAAGACATCCTTGACTGTCTTGGTGGCAGAGGGACTGATGAGAGGAACAGTGGCTGCCAGAACATGCTTATGTCCTTCCAGTCTTTTCTGGGTGTTGTTTTTAGTTAAAACACCAGTTTTTCCATCTCTGTATTGGCTTGTGCATGGAGATAACTTATGAGCTTCAGACCAGTTGTATCCCTTAGCTTTGCTTCCGTTAGGAATCAGTGATTCACTTGGATTCCTGTGATTAGCAGGATGATGGAGCTTTTTATGGCCTTCGCTTTTCCCCTGTGACTTTACACACGTGTTTGTCCGTAACAAAGGGATCATATCCTACTTCTGGTGCATGGGAAACTCAGCTAATTAATACTTAAGAAAATATTTGCTGTGCAGACTTGAAAACCGCATGTTAACGAACACAGCAAGCTGATTTAACCCTTCCAGGGCCCCTGATGGGCAGAAATAGCCTGACTTGGTCCCAAGACTGACTTTTCCTAACCTTTCTCTGTCTCCCTGTGCCCACAGGTGGCTGGAAGTGCAGATGTTTAACCTGACCTGCACCCAGCGTTGGGTCCAGTACCTCCAGTTGCTCCAGGAATCCATCTGGCCCGGAGGAGTTTTACCAGCAGTACCTAAACCCCCCAGGACAGAGGAGCAGAAGAAGGCAACAGCAGATCAGGCTCTGCAGAGCCTCATGGGGATTTTGCCTAGTAAGTGTGTCCCAGGGACTTGTCAGTTGCCCTTGGGAAAGAAAAGTGGCTGGAGAACCCTCCAGTGCACTGGAATCTGTGGAAATGTGGTTAAACACTGAGATGGAGTTTGCTTGTGCCAAGGCACTAGGAAAGGTTCATGACCCTTGAAGTTTGAATGGTTTCCTGCAAGCAAAAATCAGTTTCCCAGTTCTGGATAGTTTGCGTAAGTATTTGGGGAGCAGCGCAGCTCGGAGAGGAAGGATGGGTGTCTTGGTGATTCCCACATGGGGACTGGCCACAATTCCATGCTTAGAGTGGTGATGCAGTTCCTGCCAAGCCACCTCACCCAAGGCAGGGCTTAGGAAAACCAGAGGCACACTGTGCTCCCACCTGCTGCCAAAGGATCCCATGGCAGAGAAGAGTCACTAGGCAAAGCCTGCGGCTTTTCCACCGGACTGAAATCCTGAGCCCAGTTGCACTGGATTTCCCTCTCTTGAAGTTTGACTTGGAGACCTTAGGCATTAAAGCACCTGCTGGCTAATCCACGTGAGTGCAGTCTGAACTTTTAACTTCTTGCTGCAGTGTAAGGGGCCCTCACTATCCTTTGGTAATCAAAAAGCACTGCCAGTATGTGCCCTTCCAGCCTGGAACCCTTTCCTGGCAGTCTGTCCTGTCCCTGGGTGTTCCCTGTCATGGTGATGCTGGGCATGAGATGCCTCCGGCTCAGAGCACCATCACAAGCTGCGATTCAGCACCCACCAGGAGAAAACTGACCTGTGGAAATGTGCAGTTCCTAAAGCACTGTCTGTTTACAGATGTGATCCAAGAAATCCTTGGGACCAGCAAGTGTCGGATGAGTTGGAACCTGGTGCTAGAGTCCCTGAGCCAGCCTGTGATAAACAGGTATGTGGATTTTAGTCTTTACCCTGATGGCCTCTGATGGGGTCTGTGAGCTGTGCTCAGGGCTTTGCCATGCAATTCCTGCTTCCAGCTGCTTGGCGTGAAGCTTATCTGGCTCATTATCCCAGACTTGCAGTATTAGAGGGCATCTGGCTTTTTTGTGATGAGGGTGCGTGTCCAGGACCTTGGTCTGGCTGGAGGTTATTGAGTCATTAATTATGTTGTTGGGCCTGCTTAGTTAGGGGATGTCAGGGAAGTAAGACAAATCCTAGTTTAGTTTGTTTTTGGAGGAGCTGCAGATCCATGTAGGGGGGTATTTTTGTCTATGCCCAGTGCTGTGAGTTTGGAAAGCAAGGGTTTGGTAATGGACTGCAGAGAAATGAGGGTCAGACTGGACATCAGGAGGAATTTCTTCACTGAATGGGTTGTTAAACATTGGAAGGGGCTGGCTGGGGATGTGCTGAAGTCCCCATTCCTGGTTTAGGAAATGACTGGACATGGCACTCAGTGCTTAAGGTGGACTCGATGATCCCAGAGGTCTTTTCCAACCTCAGTGATCCTGTGAAACACATGTGCCACCTCCCTCCAGGAGGTGTGTTTGTGTTTTCTGTGCTGCTCAGCAGCTTCGACGCCTGCTGGTTTGGGAGAGGTGGAATAAAAGCTGAATCATCCCTTAAAACATTTCTTCCAGAATCTGAGATCATTCCTCTTTCCCCTGATGGCAGTCAGAACACACCTTCCTCATGTGAGCTTTGCCTCCTGTGCCCTGACCAGCCTAAGCTTTGTCTTCTCTCTCTTTCAGGCACCTGGTTTTCTGCCTCTTGGACATTCTGCTGGAGTTCTTGGTCCTGAAGGGCTCCAGTGAGGAGCCCAAGGCTGCAGCTGCGGCACCATCTGCCTATGGTGGACTGGACAAAGCACTTTAGCTAGGACTGGTTGAGCCAGCAGTGGGGGAGAGAAGCAGCCACAGGCACGGGATGATTTGATTTTCAGTGTTTACTAACCATGTCTGGGATCTTCTTGTACAGAATATTTCCAGCCAGTGCTAAAGGAAGCTACTTCCAGGCTTCTCTCTTCCGGCCAGGTGGTGGATTAAACCCAGTGTCAGGGACTGAACATCTACTGTGTATCTGTTCCATTGCTGACCTGATGGAGAGCCTGGAATGAAGATGCCTGAGCAGTTGGAGAAGGATATTCAGGCTGCTCACAAACCCTATAGTCTCGCCCCATATTTCTGAACAACTGTAACATCTGAAGGCAGAGATAGCACATAAGATTTGCTTTTGTGGCATCAGGCTTCATCTGGCACTGGCACAGAGAGACTTGATGTGATGTTGTTGTTCCTGCAGGAAGGTGGAGGGAGGGGAAATGCTGTCCCTGCTCTCTAATCATCCTGCCTTGTGCTTGCAATGCCCAGTTGGTGTTACTAGAAGGAAGATGGGGAGGGAATGGAGTGTGGAGATGTGGTGATAGTCCTGAAGTCAGTGTCCAGCTGCCCAAATACCTGGGAGGTGAGAGCAGTGCAGGAATCAAAACTGCTGTCCTGCCTTAGTGACAAAGATCAGCTGCTTCCCACTGCCACTGCTCTGACATGGTCTAGTTCTTCATCATCTGCCTGATCAGTAGGATGCAGGTGGACTGTGATCCTGGGAAAGAGAACTCTCCTCCGGCTAAGGAGGAATGGCAGCTTGGCTAGACTGTAGGATTCCCTTTCTGAGTCACCTTTTAGTCCCTGGGGCTGTCACCTGGAAGGCACAGGAGAAAAGAAGTTGACCCATGTGTGACACAGCAAGGAAATCAGCTCCCACACAAAAGTGCTTGTCACGGGAAGCTCTGGAAGAGGAGGGAACATGTTGGAGTCCGGGATGAACAGCCAGTGGGTCAGATCACAGCAAAGGGCTTGAGAGTACCACCTGAGCTCTGGTGTTGATTGTGTGTCACCTGCTTTGGTTTCCTGTGCAATAGTTCTGTGCAGAGGGCTCTGGGAAGCTCGTCAGATCACCATGTCCTACCTGGCACAGAATGGACGTGGATTTGGCAGCTGTTTCCCCAGGTTGTCCAAGACTTGAGTGGTTTGTGAGCTAATGCTGCTCAGGTCTCAGTACAAAAGGACAGAAATGCACCAACAGACTGGATTGATGACCTTTTTTGGTGTATTTCTGGGAGAAATATGATCTGAGCAGTGCTGGATGTGGCTGATCAAGGCATTCTCTACAGATCAAAGGAGAGGGAATCATGCAGGATCACAGCTACTGTCTGTTACAGTACTACATGAGGCATTTCATCTCATAGAATCATGGAGTATCAGGTGGGAAGAGACTGCCTGCTGTTCCTTGGAGCTGTATGCTCCATGGCACATTTGGAGGGAAGGCAGTGCAACTCCAATGTGCCTGTTCTGCTCTTCCCAGAAGGGCTGCTTAATAATGGACCCACAGCAGTGTGAGCTGCTTCCTGCTTCTGTGTGTTTTGTGAAAATACAGGAAGGGATTGGCTTGCTGTCTGCAAATATATTTTTAGGGAGCTCTAAGGACATGCCAAGACTAGGCAAAATCCAATATAATGAAGCAAAGCAGTTTTGCATCACTTTATCAGAGCCGTTTCTCAGCAGTAACACTTTGGAGATGGTAGATTGGCCACTTGCTTGGAAAAGGAGGGAGGTGTAAAGTGTATTAGGCAAAGAGTTGGAGAATGCTTTGGGATAGTCCCAAAGCAGAGATTATTGGGAAGGAGGGCTCAAATATATCCTTAAATACCTACTTGGAGAGCAGCTGCTTCACCCTGTCTTTCACTGCTAGGCTCGTTTCCCTTCTTTCTCCTGTTGCTTCCATTTACTGCCCCAGCTGTCAGGACTGGGAGCAGGAGCCATCGGCCAGGGATGATGCAGCAGAGCCCTGCTGTGCTTGGTGCCTTCCCAGGTGCTCTTGTTGTGCTTGTTTGCTATTGCTTCCTAATTAATTGTATGGTTTGGAGTTCCAGGACCCTGGTCTGTCATTAATTAGGGATAATATTAAGGATTAAATTAAGGACTGTAAATTATGCACTGCCAGCTCCAGGTCAGAGCAAAAGTCTAGCACAGTCCTTACACACACTGGATATGGCACTGGAAGAATGAGCTGATGCTTCTCCTTTGCCAGGAAGCCCAAGTTATCCCTGGTGTTAAACCTCATCTCTGCAATTATGCAAATGACTGAACATTCAGGAAATAATTTGTGGGTACTGCCAGTTTGGGAGCTGATGCTTTGCTGGGATGGTGTAGCCATGATTTGGGGTTGTACCAGCAGCAACATCCCCCTCTGTGTTTATTTACATGGGAGGAGCTGGGGCAGAGAGATGAAGCAGATTTACTTACATGCACTTTGAAGTCAGTATTGGAGTTGGAAACAGACCTGGGAGTTTGGATTGCGAGATCTTTGTTTTAATCTCCAGAACCCCCTTTCTTGTCTCGTTTAGGCTGAGCCCTTTCTCATGCTCTCACTGGCTGGGCTTCAATCTCCCATTCCCTCCTTGGTCTGGTCTCACAGCTGAGGTGAAGTTGCCCAGGAGCAAATAGCCCCTCTCTGGATCTTGTTGTTAAGGAATAAAAAAATCCAATAAAAAGATAAGCTTTTTTCTCCTGCTAGTTCTTTACCTCACTGTAATTTTGGGATTAAATTGAGCACAACGATGGCAAAGGCAAAAGTCCAGAGACAAAGCTTGGTTATTTAATAGTGTCTATAGGGGGAAAAGTCCCACCATGCACTGACTCCCCATTGTATTTCCTATATTCAACCCTTTGTATCAGCTGTTTATGGTGCTGCTGTTTGAATCTGTGTAGAATTGTCTCGAAAACCTGTTTTGTTGTTGAATGGGAAGCAAACCTGCACTCCCAAGTACCTGTGTGCAATGATATTTTATTTCAAACTTATTTCTTTGTCTGGGTTTGAAATTTGCCTTTGATCAGCAACTGTCTCTAAGGCAGCCCTTGTGAAGAGAAGAGCAAGTAGGGGAGAAGCCAGAAAGGCCGGGTGGCAGTGGGAAGGTGGGGACAAGCATTTCCCAGGTGTCACAAAATGCAGGACAGGTGACAGTGGGTGTGGGACAGTGGTTTTCCTTCCTGGCGCACAGTGGTTTTCCTTCCTGGCACACACATGCTCAGACATGGGAAAGACCACAGTCCTTAACAGCTTCATCAGGAATCAGGACAGTTTCCCACCTCTGGCAGCATCAGCATTTCTGCTTTCTCCCTGCAACATAAACTCCTTGGTTTAGCCTTGCCAGGGAATGTGAAACCAGGGAAGCCATGTGGAGATCTATTGCCTTTCTCCTGGAAGACAGAGAAAGACTCCCAGAGAAGCAGGGATTGTGCAGACCCATCTCCACATCCCTTGGGCAGTGGAGCTTAGGAAGTTCCCTTTGGAGCAGGAAAGCTGGTAAGGTCTAAGGAGGTAGGGAATGTCTGAAAAGGAGAAATTCCATGTGAAATTTGAAATATTATGTTGAAGGAAAAAAATGGAGGAAGAAAAACCTGATACAATCAATGCTTGGGTCATGTATTATTGTGGATTAGCTGTGCCACAGAAGGATCCTGTTCACCCCATGGAATCCATTCCCTGCAAGCTAGTGAACATTGTATGGCACATGATGTGGGAATCGTGGCTGAAGCCTAGTTCCCTGGGATAATATCCACCCCGGGGTGGATTGGGCCATTTCCAGTGTCAACAGCCAGACGATTAAGCATTTATCTCATCAGAGCAGGGATAATGAATACCAGATCGAACTTGGGGCTGAATTTGACACCGAGTGTGGCTTCACCTCCTGCAGGCGATTTGTGGGGACTGGGAAGATGTTCCTCTGTCCTGCAAGGTGCAGGGATTGCCTTGGAGATCCATAGCTACTGGGATGGCATTGATCTTCCCAAATGAAGCTGAGGGTGAGCTCTCAAGGTAGGCATTAGGGATGAAAACCTATCAGGAAGACTGTCCCTTCTAGCCAAAAGTTGGAAGAATAGAATCAAGGTGCTGTGATTTGCTATCATCTGGGTTTAAATGTAAAATCCAGGGTTTGGCACTTGTGACTTTGTTGAAATAAATTAATACCTTTATTCTGGTCACAGTCCAGGTCAGGTAATTATATTCTTCCTACCTTAATGCCACTCGAGCCCCTGTCTCTGCTGGATGTGCTGCACTCTAATTCCTGTCTGGAACTTGCTTATTATGTTACAAAGTCTTTCCTTTTTCCTCTTTGAGTAGAATTTGTGCACAGAGCACCACCAGCCCCCAGCTCTGCTGAGCTGCTGAAATAGCCTGGAAAACCTGCCTTAGACATTTGACTGCCTGAAGCACCTCTCTTGGCTTGGAAGCCTGTGAAGCTGGGAAGATGGATCACATCAAAGATGAGAGAACATGTTACAGTCTGTGGCTGCTGGAAACCTGCTTCTCTACTCTCTGAGTGCCTTAGGCTCGGGCGTGTGTTCATGAGTGGAACTCTGGACTCATGGGTGGTGTCTCACCTTCCTCTGCTGCCATTGCTTCAAAGGTTTTTGAAGACTAAACTGGAAAAATCCTCCTGTCTTTGAGAAGAATATACTATATTATTCACAAGCATATTGGACATGTCCAAACCTTGCTAATCTGGCAAAGCGGTCCTTGGTTTTAGGTTACCCAGCCCTAAGAAGCCCCATTTCCTGCAATACCTGAGCAATGCTCCAAGAAGTTTTGGAGTGCCAGCTTTCCCTGTTGGAGTGCAGCTGCTTGTCCATGTTGGTGGCTCCTTGGCCTTTACATTTCCTGCAATTGATGCATTGAGGTTTTGGGTTTTTTTTCTTTTCTTTTGGAAAGCATTTCAAGTCTCCTTCTTTCCTTACCTTTTCAGTCACACTCTCCATCTCCAGGCCTCGTGGAGGGGTGAAAAGGCTGCTCAAGCAGCACTTGAGGAGGGTGTTCCACAATTCCACGTACTTCCTTCCTGTTCCCAGACCCCTTCACTCTTCTGTGGCCCTCAAGGACAAGGGGGGTTTGAGGGACAGGTGGGGTGAGGATCAAAGCCATAAGCCGCTATTTAAAACACAGAACGGCCACTGCTCCTTTCGAGTGTTGCATCTGGTGGAGCCTCATTAACCTTCTGCTGCCCCCTCCTACTCCTTTGCCCCTGAAAATGAACAAAGCCAAACATCCCAAATTACCTTGATTGAAGCAGCCTGAAGTGTGTGTGCTTAGTGTGAAAAAGCAAAGCAGAGCCATTGGCCAAAGCCCCTTTTCTGTGCAGGCCACTTCACATTTTTTACGCTCCAACTGGAGCTCTTTAAACCCCGATGCTCTTTAGAGCTGAGCTCTTTAACTTTCTCCCTTCCTCCCCTTGCAGCTTCATTCTGCCCTTGTTCTGCTCCTTCCGTTCCTTTTTGTCCTGTGAGAACTAGTCTTTTAATCCCCCTGTACTGCAGACTAAAGCTGTTACAGCCTCCCCAAGTGGCATTCTCTCAGAGAGGCTTCACAGCCAGACCTTTATGACAGCTCCCTCTCTGTCTGCTCCTGCCTTTCTTCTCCCCACACCAACCTTCATCCCTGACCTTTCCCTGAAGAGGGAGAAGCTGTGGAGTCAATCTCATGTAGGCAGGGATTGGGCGCAGGAGGGCTCAAGGGGCAGGAAATTAAGACCCAGGGAAATTAAGAAGTAAATAAAAAGAGGAAGAGAAAGATGATGGGAATTAAGAGAGAGAACCAAAGCAACGTTCAGCATGTTTGGAAACCAAATGCTGAGCTTGGGGCTGAGTTTTGTGAGTGGGCCTGTCTTTACAAGGAGCCAAACCGTAAACCTGGGACTCAGTTCCAATGCTCACCTAAGTGATTTTAGAAGAAGACTGAAGAGGGGCTTTTTACAAGGATAAGGAAAGGACAAGGGGGATTGGTCTTAAGCCGAAGAAGGGTAGATTTAGATTGGATAGAGGGAAGAAATTCTTCCCTCTTGAGGGTGGTGAGGCCGTGGCACAGGTTGCTCAGAGAAGCTGTGGCTGCCCCATGCCTGGAAGTGTCCAAGGCCAGCTGGGACAGGACTTGAAGCGACCTCCACCATGGTCTAGGGGAAGGTGTCCCTGCCCATGGCAGGGAGTGGAAT